>NC_021164.2:33110874-33156127 GCF_000331145.2 Cicer arietinum
AGAGCAATATCAGATTGTTAGCAAAGTGTATTGTGATCTGTTATTGAAGTTATCTTGAGTTCTTAGAAAAAAAATGAAAATTATGATCAAGGTTCTTAGATAAAAAGATTGAAAGACAGTTTATATAGTTTCAGAAAAACAACTACTAAATCGATTCACCAATCGATTTATTAAAGTTATAAAACATGTCTAATCGATTTGCCAATCGATTATCGCGAGTCTTGTTTTTCTTTAATCTTGAAACTACATAAACTAATCGATTTACCAATCGATTCTTTTAACACACTTTTCAGAATAAATCGATTCACAAATATGCATAATCGATTTGGCCACAAACTGGGAGTTCACTGAGATATCAAAACATTGTTTCAATCGATTTCCCAATCGATTGTGTTTCAAAAAGTTCTTTCAATCGATTCTCCAATCGATTGTGTTTAAGTCAGTGGCTCAGCTATTTTGATGTTAGTCGATGTGCCAATCGATTTATGCGTATTTGCCTGAAAAGTTCTTACCTGGTGTTTAGTTCAATCGATTTCCCAATCAATTACAACCAAACTTAACTTGATTGAAATCTCACACAATAGATTGTCCAATCGATTGTTTTAGTCAAGGCTTAAGTTCCTTTTGAAATTTTGTTTAGGCAATCGATTTCCTAGTGCCCTGTGACTTCCCAGTCGATTTGCCAGTTGATTAGTTTCAATCAGTTTTCATTTTGTGATATGTACAATCGATTCGTCAATCGATTAAACTGTAAATCAGGTTGCCACTGACTTGTTCAATTTTCAATTCTAATTTAGTCAGTCGATTTCCCAGTCGATTATACAATCACAAACATATACTTATCCTTACACCCTTGTTATGAAATCGATTTCCCAATCGATTGGCTTCAGTAAAAAAATCAACTTTTGTTGATTTCTTGTGTTCCAAGCAACCTATTCCAAGTGTGTAGGATTTGATTGTTGTTCCTGAAATCTTGCTCAATTCGAATATTAGATTTATCATGTAGTGTATGAACATTGTTGAATTGTGAATTATGTCAAAATTAGGAATCAAAGGATCAAAATCCAACAGACCTCTTAGATCAGTTGAGAGGAGCTTCATTATTTTCTAAGATAGATTTGAGGTATGGGTACCATCAAATTAGAGTTAAGAGTGAAGATATTCCTAAAACAACTTTTAGGACAAGATATGAACACTATGAGTATGTAGTGATGCCTTTTGGAGTTACCAATGCCCCTGCTATTTTTATGGATTATATGAATCGAATATCTAGACCTTTCTTAGATAAGTTTGTGGTAGTGTTCATAGATGATATTCTAATATACTCTAAGAGCTTGGGCGAGCATGAGAAACACGTGAGGATAGTGTTGCAAATTTTGAGAGATAATAAATTGTATGTGAAAACTGAGAAATGTGAGTTTTGGCTTAATGAGGTCAAGTTTTTAGGACATACCATCTCTAGTAAGGGAGTAACAGTTGACTCTAGTAAGGTAGATGCAATATTAAGTTGGCCCCAAGCTAAATCAGTTACTGAAATAAGGAGTTTCTTAGGATTGGCGAGTTACTATAGGAAGTTTATAAAGGGGTTTTCCAGTCTAGCCTTACCTCTCACAAAGCTAACTAGAAAAGGCAAAACTTTTATGTGGGACCAAGAATGCGAGGATAATTTCCAAGAGTTTAAAGGAAGATTAATTTCAGCACCTATTTTAGTTATACCAGATCCATCCATAAATTTTGTTGTTTATTGTGACGCCTCTAAAAATAGTTTAGGATGTGTTTTAATGCAAGAGAAAAAGGGCTAGCATATGCATCTAGACAACTTAGGTCACATGAGGCAAATTATCTGACCCACGATCTTGAATTAGCAGTTGTAGTCTTTGCTCTTAAGATCTGGAGGCATTACTTGTATGGAGCAAAATTTGAGGTTTTTAGTGATCATAAGAGCCTTAAGTATTTGTTTGATCAAACGGAATTAAATATGAGACAAAGACGGTGGATGGAGTTTCTTAAGGACTACGGCTTTGAGTTGAAATATCACCCTAGGAAAGCGAATGTAGTGGTTGATGCTCTAAGTAGAAAATCCTTACATGTGGCTTGTATGATGGTACAAGAGACAAGCCTATTATAAGAGTTTAGAGATATGAATTTGGACGTGTCCCTTAGTGCTATGAGCTTGAACCTAAATAGGCTAGAAATCAATAGTAACTTGAGAGGAATAATAAAAACAGAACAATTCTTAGATAAAGAATTACATTCTCTAGTAGGCAAGGAAAATTATATCTTATCTGGTGATGGTTTAATGTTGTTTAAGGATAAGATCATTGTTCTTAAAGGGGGAAATCTTAGGGATAAGATTTTAGAGGAAGCGCATAAGAGTAAGTTCACGATACACCCAGGAATAACTAAAATGTATCAGGTTTTGAGAAAAATGTATTGGTGGTCGAGAATGAAAAGGGATGTAGCTAGCTTTGTGTCTAAATGTCTAGCGTGTCAAAAGGTTAAGATTGAACACCAAAAGCCTTCAGGATTGTTGCAACCTTTAGAAATTCCTGAGTGGAAATGGGAGAGGATTTCTATGGATTTTGTGATGGGTTTGCCTAAGACGCGTATGGGTTTTGATGCTATTTGGGTGATAGTTGATCGATTGACCAAATCAGTTCATTTTCAACCAATTAAAGCAACCTATAGTTTAGATAGCCTAGCTGGCCTCTATATTAAGGAGATAGTAAAGTTACACGGTATACCCTCCTCTATAGTGTCATAAAGGGATCCACGGTTTACTTCTAGATTTTGGAAGGCTTTCCAGGGAGCTTTTGGTACTAGACTGAGTTTTAGCACAGCTTACCATCCACAAACAGATGGTCAATCAAAGAGGACTATTCAAACTCTTGAGGATATGCTCAGAGCTTGTGTTCTAGATGAAGGTGGGAGTTGGGATAAGTATTTACCTCTAGTAGAATTTTCTTATAACAACAGTTATCACTCTACCATATGTATGGCACCATATGAGGCTCTTTATGGAAGGAAGTGTAGGTCCCCTTTGTGTTGGTGTGAAGTTGGTGAGAAGTCTTTGTTAGGACCTGATTTAGTGCAAGAGACCACTAGTAGAATACAAATAATTAGGGAAAGGACGCGTACGGCGCAAAGTAAGCAAAAGAGTTGTGTTGACAAGAGAAGAAAACCATTGGAATTTCAAGAAGGGGCTCATGTATTCTTAAGAGTCACTCCTAAGACTGGGGTGGGAAGATCAATGAAAGTCAAAAAGTTGAACACTCGTTTCATGGGTCCTTTCCAAATTCTAAAAAGAGTCGGGTTTGTTGCTTACCAATTGGCTCTTTCGCCACAATTATCTAATCTTCAGGACGTATTTCATGTTTCTCAACTGCGAACATATGTGTCTGATAATTCACACGTGATAGCTCCTGGGTCAATTCAATTGAAAGATAATTTAATCTTTAAGCCTAGACCTACTGGAATTATTGACAAGAGTACCAAGACTCTAAGGAATAAGGTGATCTCGTTAGTAAAGGTGGTATGAGAAGAGTTAACCTTAGAAGAAGCTACCTAGGAACTAGAGGAAGAAGTCCTACGCCAGTATCCAAATCTTGTGGATGCAGGTACATAAGCTTCCTTATGTTTGTACCAATTGCTTCATTTTAGTTTATTCAATATGGCGTTAATTTTAGGGACGGAATTTCTTTAAGGATGACAGAAAATGTAACATCCTAAAATCAAAGATTAAAAACAATTAAAATTTCTGATTTTAAAATTTAAAAAAAAAAATCTAAATTATAGATTATTATTATTATTATTATTATTATTATTATTATTATTATTATTATTATTATTATTATTATTATTATTATTATTATTATTATTATTATTAACATCTAAATGCGCAAGATACTTAATAAAATCAATTATCCTCCTATGACCTCAAAATAGGATTTGAGCATGTTTTAACCAATTATTCGATTAACAAGCTTAGCATTTGCTTGTTACTGTTTCAGAATTAAACAAACCATGCAATTTATATGGTGATGGTTAGCATGTATATAGGTAGTCATAACTAATAAAATGAAGACATATATGTTCTTTTAAAACCAATTACCCGAATAGAAAAAATAGGGAATCAGTTTATATGACTACGTTGGAAAGAAACTTATTATGTTAACATTTCCACGTCACACCACATTAAGAAATAAACAAATTCCTTGCTTTATGAGGAACAACCCACCGGCTAGCAACTAAACATAGGAGTCATAGGAAAATATTGTTATTAGCAGAATATATAAATATACAACGTGCGGCATAGAAAGAAAGAAATATAAACCTAAAAAAATAGACGTATATCCAAATAAAGAGTAGCTAGAGTACTTTGTAGTTGTGGTAACAGTAATTAGCAAACAACATATCAAGAACGTTCTTATCAAATAAGGTGAGTAATCACACCCTTTACTTTAAACTTTTATGGTACATTTATTTTGAGAATTTGGGATGAAAAAAGAATTAGATATTATGAATGGTATTTTCGTATAAAAATATATTTTGTCGAAAACCTAACTCTATTAAAATTGGAAGTCTATGAACTATAATAATAGATTATGAACTGATTTGTTTACTATTCCTTGTTGAATTGTCGTTTTTATGATTGTTTGAATATATATTCTTTAAAAATATTATTTTATTATATTTTCTTGAATAATTGTTGTTATTATATATTCAAACGAATATGGTTGTTAAAAACGTGAATTATTTGGATTGTGCGTGTTTGAGATATATATATTCTTTAAAAGATTGTTTTATTATATCTTCTTGAATGATTGCTGTTATTATTTATTCAAACAAAATATTATATTATAAGTATGATTTTACAAATATGATTATTAAAATATGAATGATTTTGATTGTGTTTGTTGGAGATGAGTATTAAACTTCACAAAAAGATGAGGTTTAAACTCCACAAGGATGGGTCTTGTACCCCACATATAGATGAGTATTAAACTTCACAAAGAGATGAGGTTTGAACTCCACATGGATGAGTATTAAACTTCACAAAGAGATTATGTTTAAACTCCACACGATGGGTCTTGTACCCCACATATGGATGAGTATTAAACTTCACAAAGAGATGATGTTTAAACTCCACACAGATGGGTCTTGTACCCCCACATATAGATGAGTATTAAACTTCACAAAGAGATGAAGTTTAAACTCTACACAGATGGGTCTTGTACCCCACACTGGATGAGCTGGTGACCCACATGATTTGATAATATTCATTTCGCATAAGTAGTATATCTCCATCATTGAATTAATTGATTAATTTCTGCAAAATAAATGTGTATATTGGAATTATTTGATTATGATAGATGTGGATTATCGTTAATTTAATTGATGAGCTTTTATTAATTATTTGAAGTAGTTGGTTATTATAGAGAAATCTTAGTTATATCATGAATAGTTCTAAAGAATATTTTTTGGATGAAGGCAGGTGTCATGATTGATTTTTCGGTTACCGCTCCGGCTGAGAATAATACTTGTATAAAAATTGTGTGTATTATTCACTGGGATTTTGTATCTCATTGAAGTATTGTTTTCAGATATTGAGACCATTGGAGACGTCGAGAGTTCAGAAGTGCTACCTCCTTTGAGAAAAGTGATTTCCTTATATTAGGTTAGTAGATCAAGAATAAGTAGACATAATGTCTACATCGTACTTTATGTCGGGATTAGATACTAATTGCCTAGTTTTGAATATGTTAATTATTACAGTTGTAAGGATTTATTTTGATATTTCATAACATTACTTCTTTCGAACAATTCATTATTTCTTACAATACCTTATTCTCTTATATAATGTTAAAAAAAATTCGTTATTACCTCAATTTTATACCCACGTAACTAGGCGTTACAAGTTGAGGGACATATTCTGGGCCAATCCACATGCTACCACTCTTGTAAATAATTTTCACATAGTATTGATTACAGATAACACATACAAAACATGCAAATATCAAATGCCATTACTTGAGATTATTGGTGTTACCTCTACTGAAATGACATTTTGGTGGGATTTGCATATCTATAGTATGAGCATGCTGATAATTTTGTGTGGGTACTACAAATGTTGAAAGAACATATTACAAGTAGTGAAGTTGAAGTCGTCGTTACTGATAGAGACCGTTCTTTGATGAACGCAATTCAATATATTTTTTCCAAAGCAGTCAATTTTATTATGCATGTTAATGTCAAAGTCAAGTGCAAGATAAGTGTGTTTCCAAAAAAGAAGCAGGTGCAAATAATGGAGACATGGGAGGCTCTTGTTTACAGTTATGATGACTCAGTACAACATGAAGTTGGTAATCTTTGAAGAAATTTGTAGTAGATGTTCTATTTTTATGATTATGAACATGAGCAGTGATTAATTCCTCACAAGGAAAGATTTGTTGAGTCGTAGACAAATAGAGTTATGCCATTTTGAAACACCACAACACACAGGGTTGAGTCGGTGCATTGGAGTTTGAAAAGGATATTATAAGATAGTATTGGTAATATATGCATTGTTTGGAAAACCATTAATAGCATGATTGTATTACATTACAGTGAGATAATAGCATCATTTGAAAAGTGCATCATTCAAAAGATGCATCAACATAGTAATAGATTGTACGCCTATTTGCGTGGAGTTGTATCGAAAAATGCAATAGATCACATTGCGGTAGAGTATGATCGTGTGAAGTATGTAGGTATTGATAAGTCTGAGTGTCGTTGCACGATTAGGACAACACTTGCTCAACTTTGTGCATGTGAAATAGCTAGATATAGTATGATCTCACGTGTTCCATTTTGTATGACACTATTCATGTTTGGTGGAGTAAATTAACTTTTTATGATGATTGATTGGGTATACCTTCAGAGTTATCTGTGAAACATGAAATAGATGTGATAGTGAAAAAGTTTGATGAACTTGATGTACCTAATAAAATTGCACTTAAAGGCAAATTAGGAGAGGAACTTGATGTATCGATTTGATGAACTTGATGAAATAGCAAAATTGGGGAAATAGTAAACTCATAATCAACACTCTTTTATTGTTTTAGTGTTTAATTTATTGGGACAGTAGGCCACTAAATTAAAAGAGGAGGAAAAGGAATAATCAAATTTTCAATCAATGATTACCAGTAAAGTAGATGAATAGCTTCTTGTAGCGAAGATGACAATGAGTTGTTGAAGGGGCATGGAGGTCGGTGTTTGTTTTTGTGTTTGGAAAAAGTGTTTCAAAATAAATTTATGTCACCAAAGATATTACTAAAAAAACTATCAATCACGAACTTTCCAGCATAAAACAGAGACAAACTGCCCAAATTGTGCAAGGCAAAAAGACTATCAACCTCGAATTCCCTAGAATAAAACAAATACAAACTGTATCAGAATTCTACTAGAAAATCGTTCTACAATTACATCCTTAATATGACAGTTAATAACTGTCACTCGTAATATGATACTATTGACCACACGAAAGAAAGAAAAGAAGATGAAGCAGAAAGGGAGAAATAGAGAAAATCTTGGATTTTCAGAGAACTTTTGATGTGCTTTTCTAACTGAGTAAAGTACTCTATTTTAAATAAATAAATAAAAAAACTCAGCAACCGAATAAGAGAAAATTTTGTGATCCATCAAACTTATCCACAAAAATTTACAATAACACATGCATTTATTAAAAAAAAATTCGGATACAAAAAATAATACACCAAATTGGAATATCCCTTGGGACACACCCCAATTGTCATACCTTCAGCTTATAAACATTACTAGGATTTCCTTATTTTTTAAGTTGCATCAACTAACTCTCATTATTGTCATCATCATTTTCAACAATCTTATTTATTATAATCATAATTTCTAGCATATAAACAACAAAACAATTTCGTGTGGGGTAGAGAGAAACTGAGTTAGATAGTGTAAGAGAGGTAGGTATTCGGCGAATTCAAGCTATGGTTGAAGGAGAATGATTTGGAGGCTAGAGTTGCACAGGGATGGGAGAAGTGTGGCATAATTATGTGTAAAAAGATGTAATTGTTCTCTTTATGATTTCAAACAAATCTGGATATTATATCTGTGTTAATTGTCATGCTTAATATTCCAACATTAGTCTTTTATGTATTGAAAAGTTTAAAATTGAAATTTGCATAATTCTACAAAATTTTAGTTTTAGAAAATTTTCCACCTAAATTTTAAAATTGGACATATCCAGATAACAGAATTCTGAAAGAAAAAAAAATTGGTATTACGGTACATTCTAGAATTTATTTCCAAAAAAATTCATAGGAGAAATAACTGGAATTGAAAAATAAAAAACTGACTTTTTGAAGTGTGAAGGCAAAACTGAATTAAAGGAATATAGAGGGAATAAACCACCAATTTAAGTCTTGAAATTGTAATCGCCAGAAAATTTGGAACCTAAAATTTGCATAATAATAAAAATCTCCCTTATATCGAAATTCTTCAGTCAATGGTTCATGGCACTGTAATTAGAATGTTGAGTGGAACAATTGGCAAGATATGTTCAAATATAAAAAATAACCAGAATGCCATAATCATAATTATCAGGAAATTAGCAGCAAACATGAAATAGACCAGCCAAGTGAAAAACAAAACACACTTCAAATCTCAAAATAAAATAGACCACAAGCGACTATTGTATTCAATGTCTCCACTTTCCTCCTCTTCCTTGACCACGACTATTGTATTCAATGTCTCCACTTTCCTCCTCTTCCTTGACCACCGCGACCTCTTCCACCCCTTCCTCTGCCACCTTTTCCTCCATGATGCTTTCCTCCACCACCACCAAACCTCTTGTTTGCCTCATTTTTCAATTGCATCTCTTCTGGCAATGGAAGTATATGATCCACACACTTCCGGAAGCTGAAATCATCAACAGAATCATCCTCCCTAATGAGGAAATAGCACCTACTTTTAAAGTGAGGATGGTCGCGAACTTGGAAAGCACAAATCCCTCCACCAATCTTTCTATCAGGTTCTGCATGCCCATTCTTGAGCAATTCTAGCAACATCATGTGCTCATACTAACAAACAAAAACAAGTCAATGTGGATTCAGTAAGAAGTAAATTAGGGTTGCAGCTACTGCAACATGATGATATGTCATATGTGACCGAGAACAACAGTAAAATAAAACTGTCTCATATCTAATCAAGGCTTTAAACTGCAGTTGGTAACAGCCACAACATCAATGTTTTAAGAGGTCTACACACAACACAATAGACTCAAAACCACAAGCAAGTTCAGCATTTATCTGTAAATTTACACACAATCAATGACAGGGTAATGAGTTTCCATGCAGTTTCATAGTTCGATTGACAAAATCACAATGAGTTGCTGTGATTTTGCAGGAACTACATTGTAGCTTTTGCAAAATCACTTGGCTCTCCGTGATTATGCTAGTCCCACCGCGAAACCAAACCTGAACATTTTGCGGCATTTGGTAATATGAGTTGTCATGCAATTTCAATCCTTGCAAATAAGCAGTGAAACTGAGTTGTCAACATCATTCTCATGTCATGTCACAAATAGGCCGCATTTAAAAGATTCTATTGCAGTTAAGGAAACCTTTTCAAGGATTCTGTCAATACAGATAGTGATTTAAAGATAAATAGCACGAAATATTGAAAGCACATGTTCTGCTTGCAACAAGAAGGAAAACACATTAAACTTTAAGATTCCACACAAAGAGATTCAACTTATAAAGCAAACAGCCTTTTGCAAGCAGGAGCAATGGAGAGTCAATTTTATCAATAATCAACTTATGAGGCATGTCCCTCCCTTTTTACAAGAAAAACATCAGATAATCTAGCAGAGAATTTTGTGTCCATGGTTAAAATGAGAAGAGTATCAGAATTGATTTGATCGCCTACAAAACATAATTTTAACAAAAAACAAGATATTGGGTTACCAAACAATTAACTTCAGACACATTGTTTTGACAAATATTTTTTTTTATCTATATTTAACATCCAACCTAAATCCAAGTACAAATATAAAATAGCTTGTTTTATTTTAGGTTGAACATTTTGATATCAATATTACACTAAATTTATATCACACTTGGTTTTAATGGAAAAAAGATTCAAACATTAATGAATTTGCTATAAACTCAGTTTTAACCAAATTGATTTCATCATATATCATTCCAAATCATATGTTAGTGAAACATAACCCAAAACCAAAACACAATGTCAATATTATATAAAAAGGGTTGACCAAACTTCGATTCAAATACATAACTAGAAAATACAAATCATGATAGAACAAGGAACAAAAAAACAGATTGAAAAATCTAAACAATCAAACCGAATCAAGCATGAAAAAAACAGAAGGAATTGTCGAAATACCTTGTTAACATTGAGATTTTGAGGCCAGGCATGAAGAAAGTTGTGAAAGTAATGGAACATTTCCAAGGAGGAACAAAAGTGCTTGGGTCCCAAATTAATAGCACCGGACGGTTCCTTTTCTTCTTCTTCTACGGTTTTGTCCTGTTGTTTTTCCAACTTCTCCAACCTTTGTTCTTCTACTGACTTTTCCTCGTCCACTTTAATCTTCTTCAAAACAACGTCGTCTTTGGATTCCTCATCTTCCCTCGCTCGCTTTTCCTTTGACTCAACAACGTTTTCAACGTCCATATCAACGGTGGCGACGGTAGTGATGTTGGGATCAACGACTTCCGGTGCGGCTCCTTCTGCCATTAGGGTTTATGGGAAATTCTAAAACCCTAGATTGTGATAGTTGAGATTACAAAGAGCACGCTTCGAGGAATAGCGTGTTTTCTTTGAGGATTAATTTTTTCTTTTGACTATTGAGGATTATATTTTAGTCATTATTACAAAAGTTAAGCCATAAGATTGTTAAAAAAAATAAAAAAATATAAGGTCTAATTAGGTTAATTTATTTAAATTTTTTTTAAAGTAATGAAATTGTCCCAAGAAAAAAAAAATATTAAAATGTCCAATTTTTTTGTTTTTCTAGATCGCACCTTGGAAATCCGATGTATAAGGATTAAAACAAAAATCTTTACTGTAAGAATTGAATAATTTTTAATTTAATAAATTAAAAAATAATTAACATATTTAACTAAATAAATTTTCTATTAATAAAATCAAATAAAATACATTAAATTGAATAAAAAAATATGGCTGATAAGATGTGCTAAAATAAATAATGTGTTATATTATTTTTACAACTCCCTCTTATTCTTCTCCAGATCTAATAAATAAAAATTAATAAAAATAATAATAATTATAATTAAAAAAATATAGTAAATTATATTAATAACATCAAACAAAATACATTAAATTGAAGAAGAAAAATACATCAAATTTGAGTAGATGTGTTAGCACTGTTTGGACAATGTTTCCAAGTATGACCCGAGACCCGACATAATCCGCATTTTCTTTGTACTTTTTCTATAGTGTTCATTTTCGTTTTAATGTGTTTACTCTTTGGGAAAGTTTATTGATGTTCCGCATTTGAGGATTGTGACACACCCTAACACCTTCATATTTTATACGCATCAGGTATAAGATTCCAATAATCATATTTTATATTAGAACATGTTGTTATAACATGTGAACAAGGCATATGTATAGCTCGATATTTCCTATAGTCGCATCACGTTTTAGAAAGGTTGACGTTGAAATGACCAATTGATCGCCCTTCTCTTGGATTTACCGTCTCATCGACCATGAAAGTATGGTTGCTCCGATCAAAACTATCAACTTAAGACTATTAGATTTACGTATTTCGGATTTCATAAAACTTATGCATTTTTCCGTGTATACTTGACCAAAAGCTAAAATTGATGCGTGTAATTTTCCCTTTGTTGGAAATAGTGTCCCTATCTTATAATAAGTTGATTAGACCAAAGCAGTGGTGGGAAGGTTGTGCGTGTCTTTTAATACTCCACTTATCGACTCCACAAGGTTGGTTGTCATGTGACCCCAATGGCTACCTCCATCAAATGCTTTAATCCAACTTTCTCGTGGTATGTTGTCTAACCATTTTATAGTCTCCCAATTTACTATGCCGATTTCATTTCGGTAGTATCTATATGTAAGCTCATTAAATGAGAAACCTGTATTGACACGATAAATAATATGTCAAAAAATTATTAAAAATTACATTAATTAAAAAGTAAGAATGAAATTATTACCCATAGCAAAAACTTTTTTCTTCAATGCATTATCCTTAAATTCCCTTGCAAAATTTTGTGAAATATGTCAGACGCAGAACACATGCTTGGAGGATTTTGCCACCCATTATTTGGATAATTATAAGCACTTTTAACGAATTCATGTCTATCTAAAATCAAACAAAAGTTGATTTATGGAGTGACATATTTTGTCAAATTTCTCAAAAAGAAACTCCAACTTTCTATTGTCTCACCTTCCACAAGAACATAAGCAATAGGAATTACATTGTCATTCCCATCATGTGCAACTGCTACCAATAAAGTCTCATTGTACTTGTCGTACAACCAAGTCCCATCCACTTGTACAACTGGTTTGCAGAATATAAACGCAGATATGCAAAGAACAAAAGCCCAAAATAGTCGATGAAAGATCCTTATCCCACTTATCAAACTATTCTCATGATAAGTTGGAATTTTTTCCATTTCTATTTTGGTTCCTGGAGCAAACGTACACATAACCAACAACTAGATCAAAGTTGGAAATAAACTTAAGAGATCGTTGCCTAGGGATGCGACCCCTTGAACGGATCGTGAATCCCTTAACGAATTGTTGCTTGGGGATGCGACCTATATAAACACCTCTTTATCACATCTATTTCTTCCATTGTTGTTTATTACAACTATTTCTTCAACATTCAAAGTTATATCAACGTTTATTTTATCAAAATTTCTCTTTTTCTCATGGAATTATCTACGAATCACAGAGCTGAAATTCAATACATTAAAGTGTTTGTAAGTATTTTATATATTATTTTTTTAGTGTTATTGATTATTTTATTTTTATTATATATTATTAATTTCAGATACCCTTAAAGGACAAACTGAAATGGCATGGTCATCTTAACAAAAAACCAAATGAACTCATATTATCGTATTTGCAAGATGCCGGATTTGGTGAAGTGATCAAACTCGAAAACTATAAAATAGATGTCTGCCTGATTATTGCTATGGTTGAGAGATGGAGACCATAAACTCATACGTTTCATCTTCCAATAAGTGAGTGCACTATAACTTTAGAAGAAGTATACTATATTTTAGGATTAAATGTTTATGGTTTTCCTATTAGCGGTTCGAATTTTGTCAATGTTAGAGAAGTTTGTCTAGCCTACTTAGGAGTTATCCCACTTGGGGGAGCAACAAAAAGTAATTTTATTAAATTCAAATGGCTTAAGGATACATTTGACAATGTTGGTGAAAATGCATTTGTAGTAGAAAAACAAGCTTCATGTCGAGCATACATCCTACGTATGATTGAAGGGTTATTGATGCCGGACAAATCCAACAATCGCGTACATTTAAAATATCTTCCACTATTAGGAGATTTAAGTAAAGCATTCAACACTTTTAGCAATGCTTTATAGAGAACTATGTCTTACTACGAAACTTGGTGTAATGTTTATAGGAGGATGTGCATTGTTGTTGTAAAACTGTGCATGATATCGTTTGTCTTTTGTCGCTCCATAATCATTCAATGCATGGATATTTTCACTTGCACAAAGGTAACTATTGCAAATACATTTTTTTTCTTCTTTTATTAAAACTAACTATTTACCATATTACTAATTTTATTATATTTTTTATTTTTCATATATTTGACAGATTTAATTCTTGTAGTCTAAATTTCAATAAAATTTCTCATAACCACATAGAAGGATACCGAAAAACAATCGATCACATGATGGTTGAGGAAGTAATATGTTCATTCACATTTATTTGCACTTTTTTAATTATATTTTTTTTTTATACTTCTTATATTTACTTTAGCTTATTTTTTACATATCAATTTTATTGGAGACCGTAGCTCGGGTTCCAACACAAAGTTTCCGAAGAAGAGATGGACACATGGACTGTATGTACCTATTTAGCTTATTTTTTACATATCAATTTTATTGGAGACCGTAGCTTGGGTTCCAACACGAAGTTTCCTAAGAAGAGATTGACACATGAACTGCATGTACCTATCTGCATTGTTATCATGTTGTTGAAAAACATCATACCGATAGAGTCGCACTTCAATTCAGCTTCCATCAACAAATACCACAACCACCAAAGGACATGAAAATCTACCATGAGATCGACATGAGGCGTGACATTGATGATAATTGGAACTAGGTTTGGAAAGAAGAGATTAAACATTGGAAGGTAAAATTGTAGAAGGTGTTTTATGCCACAACACAAAATATATGAATTGGTTTAGCCATCACACCAAATTATATATCCGTCGAACAATATCTGCGTGATCCCCGTTTGCAATTGTCATCATATCCTCATGTGCAGTCGACCTCCCAATCAACCCCACAAGAACAAACCATGCAAGAAATAATAGAACCGTCTTTAACATCAACTCACCTACATGCCCCTACTGATATTCCATTTTATGGTCCATCACCACCACCACATGTACATATATATCTGTAGAAATGATGTCGGTGCTAGAAATACCAACATCGGTCATTCGACATAACATGAGATTTTCTATAATTTATTCAATTCTTAAAATGAAGATTTTTTTTATTCCTTGTACATGGTCGCATCCGCGGGATGTGACCTCCTACTGCGTAATTTAGTTATATTTTGTTTATTGTAGGGCAATTTAGTTACTAAAAAAAGGGGTATTTAAATAAATTATCCCCTAAGTTATCCATTAAAAAATAGGCTAAATACTACTCGTGGTCCCTTAACTTAATTTCAGTTAACATTTTAGTCATTTATCATTTGTTCTCGATTTGGTCTTTTATTTTAATTTTAAGTGACAATTTGATCTTTCAATGTTTTAAAATGTCAACAATGTTATCCTTATTTTTTTCAAAAATTCAAAAAATTAATCAAAAATTTCAAACAAAATCCATAAAATTAATTATCATCCTCAATATAATGCAATTTCATCAAATTCATAACTTAAATCTTTAAATAAACTCATATTTTCATCTCTAACAACATCAAATAAAGAATGACTAATATGAGTTTATTTGAAGATTTAAGTTACGAATTTGATAAAATTTGTATTATATTAAAGAATATAATTAATTGTATGGGTTTTGTTTGAAAATTTTGATGAATTTTTTGAATTTTTGTTAAAAAAATGATAACATTATTGACATTTTAAAACATAAAAGATTAAATTGTCACTTAAAATTAAAATAAAGGACCAAATAAAAAAATAAATAAATAAAGGGACCACTGGTCGTATTTAGTCTAAAAAATATGGGTAATTTATTCAAAATGATGTCACACCAATAAAAATTAATCACATGTAGGTCATTATTTATGTTAAATATCTTTTATGCACTATAATTTTTATTCTATTCTGAAATTCACTCAACTTGATTTTATTTGATTTTCAAAAAACTCTACTACATTTTAATTTTTATATGTTTACAATTAATAAATTTAATGAGTTTTTTTTTTTCTATCCCCATTTATTTTATTACGAATTTTTCTTCTTCTCTTCTGAGTTTGCTTCATCTTATACTTCTTCCTCAAATTATGTGCTTTATAGATGAGTTTGATTCACGTTTAACTGCCCCATCGCATTTGTCCACCCTCTCTCTCTATTAGGGTTATTCAAATTTCTCACACTTCTTCTCCAATATTCATTTTGTTTTTAATTTCCAGAATCACATTTTTATTCCTCTTAGTCGCATCCCATTTTGCTTCCTCTTCCATATTATTGTCGGTTAACCTTTTACTGTATGTGAGTAATTGCATGTATTTTGATTGTTGTTGCATGCTTGATCTGCTTTTCATCTTGCTTCCTCTGCCAATTTTGATTGTCAATCAATGTAGGAACAACATAATCTTCTTTGAATGGTCAATCACATTTTTTACATTTTGATTGATATTCGAACTGTTCATGTTGTTTTGTTCGATTTGGGGATTCAGGGTGTTAACAATGAAAAGAGGAACAACCACTATAGGGTTCCATAATGAGTGTATATATAAAAGAACAGAAATGTCTAAAATACTCTTACTACTAATATATAATAACATTATCTAACATCTCCCTTCAAACTCATGATGCATTAACATGGAGCATCGAGAGTTTGTCAACTAAAAAACGAAAACGTTTAATGGAATGCATCTTTGTGAACAAGTCAGCAATCTATAAAGAAGAAGAAACAAACGGTAGAGTAATGGTTGCATGCTGAAGATGATGACGAGTTTGGATCTTGTATACCCAACGAGACCCAATAGCACGTTTTCCAGGAGGAAGAGGTACTAATTCCCAAGGATTGGTTTTGGGCAATGCAGATAGTTCTTCTGCCATAGCCTGCTACCAAAGAGGATCAAGAACAACCTCTTTATTGGAAGAGGGCTCCGACAAAGTTGACGAGAGGGGTAACGAGGAGGATCAACAATCGCAAGAGGTGGTTGGACAGCCGGGGGGACAAGAGGGATGTCACCAAAGAAGAAGCAACAATCAAAGAGAAGAACCAACAAAGAGAGAAGCAACGAAAGAAGAAGCAGAAGTCAAAGAGAGGATCATTAGCTATACCAAACAATCAAAATAAAGAGAGAAACCAAACCAACAAGAAATCATATCAAATAGTCACAATCAAGAGAAGAACCAAGCCAACAAAAAATCAAACCGAAAAAGGAGCGATCAAAAAAGGAGCAACAACCATATCAAAATCAACAGATAGAAACAACCAAAGAAGTAGCACCACGAAACCAAATCAAAACAAACCAAACCAAATAGAACCAAACAAAACTAAATCATATCAAACCAAATTAAACAACGAGAGAAGCAACCAAATAGATGAACCACATGAGAGAAGAGCAAACAAATAGAACAATCAATATGGAGAGAAGCAACAAAGCAAATCACTAGAGAGAGGAGCAATCAAACAGAAGAAGCAACAAAGAGAGCGACAACACAGAAGAAAACAACCAAAGAGATAGAAGAGACGAACAATTAAATTACCAACCAAATCAGCAAAGAACCACAACAATTGAAAGCATGTGAACCAAACCAAAATCAACTCCTTAATACTGATCATAACAAACAAGCAGTTTTTTTTTTTGAAGTTGTTCTGCAATATCAGATATTTGGGAAGCAGTCTTAGATGAGTATACAGAACCAGAACTAGAGCCAATTGTAGAAGGAGCAAAAGCAACAACATTGGACGATGACCCCCTAAAATTCTTCTCATGTGCTCTCCCCAATTTCGGACGTGTTTTCCAATGTGCTTGAAGAGAATCATCCTTAACACCAGCCATAACAAATAATGATAGGAAAATACGAAAAACAAAATAATTGAGACAAAATAAATTAGGGATAATCTGGTGTTGTGCGAGCCCGACTTCTCCCCCTACAGACGTCTTTTCGCTGATCCGACCGTTGAAGACAAAGACCTGAATGTTGCGAACCTGCTGCCCAAAAATCAGTCCGATCCAACAGTTAACGAATGCGCAATCAATGTTTTTGTGAGACTAATTTAACAAAACCGGGAACAGGTTACTCTTCTCTTTTCTCTTTTGGTGGTTGTTTTTCCTATCAAAATAATCTCTCTGTTCTTTATAATAGATCCCAAAATCAACCAAAGCTCTTTGATACCATGTTAACAATGAAAAGAGGAACAACCACTATAGGGTTTCATAATGAGTGTATATATAAAAGAACAAAAATGTCTAAAATACTCTTACTACTAATATATAATAACATTATCTAACACATGGTTTTTCACATTTTAATGACTATTGAATTATTTACTGGATTGTGATTGTTTGAATTTGGGATTTAAGAATTAGGCTTGACCTTAACCAATGATTTTCGTGAAAGTTACAACTAATTTTTCTTTGCATGTTTCAATCTAATTATATTGATTTTAATTTGTTTGAAGCTAATTTACTGTGGTGAATGTATGTTTTTCAAGAAGATGCTTCTAAAATTTGTGATAAGATGAAGCTTTGTCATCTACATTTTGTGCTCATCTTCATATGCTGAGAAAGATTTTTAGAGACTGGCTTAATGTATTCATTTGTGAATTACAAAATTGTTCCAATTTCTTGGTTCTAGAAGTATTTGTGTGATGATAAACTCTGCATTGCATTTTGTTTTAATTGATTCTAATTGGTTAGTGAAGAAAAACTGGAGATATGATAGAGAAATTATGAATTGGTTTGATCATGAAAACGTTTGTGAGCCAATATAGTGCTTACAAATTGTTTGTGAAAAGATTCCTTTGAAGATAGGTTGGATAGTTAACAAGTCTTGGATTAGAAATACAAGGGTTATCGTACATAGAGTTATTCCTAATTCGAATAAATGAACAAGTTCTTGTGTTCACTACATTTAGGTTTAGAGGTACTTGCTAACGTTAATGGCTATTTATTGCTTTGATAATTGATTATGCAATCATGGCTTGATTATTCGCAAAACATAATGTTGGTGGATTAACGAATAATGGGTGACTCGATTTTGAGATGGTATAGAACTTCACCGTCAAACATCCTTAGTCGACTATTATTATAAAGGGCGATAATAATACAATCGAGACAATTATGTGTATTAATTGATAGCCTTATCTCATAGGTTATGAACATGATATATCAAGTCACGACATAAGTATACACTAGGATGAATGGACATTGGATTTACATGCCTTGAGAATACTGCATATTGTACTATGTAAGTGTCATAAGTTATTGTCATAGTGATAATGTTGTATGTCACCCTTAGACCTGAAACCACTATGTTTGCTATATGAGGAGTTGATTGTTTTATTGTCGTCAAAAGTTGTCTTTAATAAGACAATTATAAAGTCGGTTCATTGGACATTCAATAAGTCATGTTAAGTGGCCTACATGGGATTGCCCCGTCCATATAACGAGAGTAATATTTATGGGACCCTTGATAGAATATGATTTTAAATGTATTGCCATGTTGAGATAAGTCAATATGGGATATTGACTGGTGAAAAGATACTCAGTTATCAAGGAATGAGAAATCGAATTATACATAGGTGACACATTCTATATGTTCAGTTTGATTTAGATATGAGGGCAAAAAGGAGATTATACATGAGATCATTATCGTGAAAAGGTTATGCAATTACAGGACATTCTCGTTACTCGGTTGACAGTGTTGTGTTGTTAGATATTGCTCGTTGTTTATAATATCAAATAAATGATTTAATATTACCAACGTTACGAGAACCTACAGGGTCACACACGTGAAAACATATTAACAACGAGTTAAAAACGTAAATAAGTAAGAATTATTAATTCAGTGAAGTGCAGAACACCATAAGCTACGATATGGTGTTTAAGTGAAATGCGAAATACCTTAAGCTACAGTGTGTTAGATCCATATAAGGGTCTATAAATAGATCCTTTATATAGAATTGCATGTCAGCATGTGTGCAATTAGAAAACATTAAAAACTATAGCTGTCCAAAACCCTTATTGCCCTAATTAGTCTCATTCATCATCTAGCACTGAAACTGAGACTACTCCATTGAAGTTTTATTTGTGTGGTGTAACACCCAGATTTTTAACAGCGCGAGTGTATTTTTTTTTTTCAAAACAAATTCATAAAAACAAAGAAATAAAGAAGGAAATACTTTTGGATAAATATTTAAGTCGTAACATAACGAAAAAGTCAACAAATATTTACAAGCAGCGGAATAGCTTTTTTGAAATAATTATCCAAAGTATTTGTTAAATATTATATTATATTAGATGGGCTTTAAGTATTCTAACCCGTTAGTAATACTGTAAATTAGGGTTGTTTAATACTCTTTGTCTATATAAAGAAATTACGTTGTGTAGTTGAAACATACGGGTTATTCACAATATGTCTCTTAATACTCTTTATATTCAACATGGTATCTAGAGCCAACTGAGAGACCCACTGTCTCCGGTGAATATTTTCTTCAGCAAACCGTGTTCTCAACTCTGGTTTTCCCCCTCTGCTGTTGATACACTGATTCCTCAACTTTTGTTCAGCCGTTCACGCCCTATCATTGCTGCCGTCACTACTGTCGCTGTTTTTGACGAGTTTTTTCGACGAACGACCACTCCAGCAGCATCGTACACCCCAGATCGGCCAAATCCTTCCGCCGCGTCACCAACAACGCCCTCACGCGCCACCTAACCTCACACGTGTGAGATCCATGCGCCGCCCACTGCCACTGTGCGTGACGGCGCGTCCGGCAGCCGTTCACGGTGCCGCTTCTTCCACCACACTCGCCTCAGCCCCTTGCTTCCATATCTGCCATCAGTTTTCAGTTTCGAGTTACAGATATACGAGTTTCAGTTCAAACAGCCTCTGTTTTCCCGGCTCCGACGCGTTTTCTGACAGTCTGTGATGACCATGGCGTCCCAGTCTAAAACAAATAGCATCTTCGCCAACTACATCACTTCTCCTCTCTCTGTTGAGAAATTGAATGGATCAAATTATGATAGTTGGGCTGCCGACATCAAACTATGGCTACGTGGTCAAGGTTACGAGGATCATCTCACCCAAAACCTAAAAAAGGTGAGTGTGACTGAAACGTCCAAATGGAGTCAGATTGATGCTCAGTTGTGTAGTGTCATTAAGTCTACACTTCATTTAGATGTTAAACCGATTTTCCGTCCGCATCTCACGTGTGAATCGGTTTGGAGTCAAACAAAGGCACTCTATACTAATGACACACAACGTCTCTATGGAGTTTATCACCGTTTGTTGAATATCATTACTCCGAAATCACTTGATGGCTCTATTTCTGCATATCTTAGCACCGTTCATAGTGCACTTCTTGACTTTAATGAGCTTCTCCCTCCTGTTACAAGTAATCCAACTGAACTGAAGAAGGAGTTGGATCAACACATCACCTTCTTCATGCTTCTTGCACTCTATGGCCTACCCCAAGAGTACTCTGCAACTCTTGATCAAATTTTGGGGTCTGTTACTGTTCTGGATATGTCTACTACCTCATCGATCTTCCTTCGAGTACCAGCAAAACATCCAGTTGAGCAGTCTATTACTTTAGTTTCGGGTGACACTACTGCCCTTGCATCTCAGGGACATAATCAGCATCGTACTCGTGGAGGACCATCCAACTCTAAGCCTCGTCCGAAATGTGAGCATTGTCATCGGCTTAGACACACTATTGATCGCTGTTAGAAGTTGCATGGTAAGTCTTCGCCTTCGATAAATGCAACTCAGCTTGATCCTTCTGCCACTATTCAGACTACACCATCTCTACAAGGCTCCCCGACAAACTATGAAGATTTTATTCGATGGGTTCAAAGTCATCTGAACTCTAGTTCTCCTACTTCGGTTGCACACACTGGTAACTCATCTATTTAGCTCTCTCACTCATCTTCTCTCGGTCCTTGGGTTCTTGATTCTGGTGCGTCTGATCATGTTACTGGTAATAAAGGTCTCTTTTCTTCACTCTCTACATCTGGTTTTTAACCTACTATAACTTCTGCTAATGGTACTCAAACTCGGTCTCAAGGAGTTGGCACTGTCCACATTCTCCCTTCCATCTCAGTTGCATTTGTTCTCTATGTACCTGGATGCCCCTTTAAATTACTTTCAGTTAATCGATTGACTCGGTCTCATAATTGTATTATTACTTTCCCTAATGATAATGTTACCTTGCAGGACCGAAATTCGGGACAGATGATTGGCGTCGGATGTGAGTCACAAGGCCTCTATTACCTTTCTACATCTTCCAAGACGTGCTCTGCCACAGAGTCCCCTCATACTATCCATGCTCAGCTAGGACACCCAAGTCTTACCAAACTACCAAAACTGGTGCCTAGTTTATCTAAGTTGTCTACTTTACATTGTGAGTCGTGTCAGTTAGGGAAACACACCCGTAGTAATTTTCCCGATCGAGTCAATAAAAGAGTATCCTCTCCCTTCGCTTTAGTTCACTCTGATGTTTGGGGTCCCTCTCGTACTGTGTCTACTTTAGAGTCTAAGTATTTTGTTACTTTTGTTGATGATTATCCTCGTTGTACATGGTTATTTTTAATGAAAAATAGAACTAAATTGTTTTCCATCTTTGAGCAATTTTATCAAGAAATTAAAACCCAATTAGGAATTTTCATTCGTACCTTAAGAAGTGATAATGCTCGAGAATATTTGTCTCATCAATTTCAAATTTTTTTGGCTTCCAAAGGTATTTTACACCAAACATCATGTCCTCATACACCTCAGCAAAACGGGGTAGCCGAACGCAAAAATCGGCATCTCATTGAAACCACACGAACCTTACTTCTCCATGGCAATGTTCCATTCTGTTTTTGGGGGGATGCAGTCCTAACGGCGTGCTACCTTATCAATCATATATCATCTTCTGTCCTTGATGGCAATATCCCCCATTCAGTCCTTTTTCCTAATACTCTTCTTCACCCACTACCACCTCGTGTCTTTGGGTCCATGTGTTTTGTCCATAATTTATCTCCTGGTTTGGACAAATTGTCAGCTCAGTCACTCAAGTGTGTCTTTCTCGATTATCATCGGTCCCAAAAGGGATATCGTTGCTATTTTCCCACACTACACCGCTACGTTACATCAGCCGATGTTACCTTTTTCGAGTCTGTACAATATTTTAAACCTACCCATATAGCTACTAAGCCCTATCAGGACATTAATCCCAAACCTCCTCAAGTAGTTGTCCCTCTCCCACCCACTCATATTCTTATCGAACCTGCCGAGTCTGCCCTCCAACCTCCACGACCACTACAAACATATCAGCGTCGTCGCTTATCCTCTGTTGTGCCTGTTTCTGTTCCCACTACAAACTCTCCTCCGACGCCACCTCCAGATCCGGCCCTGCCACCTGAGCCTGACCTTCCCATTGCTCTTCGTAAGGATATTCGCACTACCCGTAATCCATCTCCTCATTATATTGATTTCTGTTATAATCATTTTTCTCCTTTACATTACACTTGCTTGTCCTCCTTGTCTTCTGTTTCTATTCCTAAAACTACAGGTGAAGCATTATCCCACCCTGAGTGGAGGCAAGCAATGCTTGATGAGATATGTGCTTTACAAAGCAGTGGTACTTGGGAATTGGTTCCTTTACCTCGTGAGAAGTTGTTAGTCAGGTGTCGTTGGCTTTATACAGTGAAGGTTGGTCTTGATGGTAAGATTGATCGATTTAAGGCTCGTTTGGTAGCCAAGGGATATACTCAGATTTTTGGGTTGGATTACAGTGACACATTCTCACCTGTTGCCAAAATGGCATCTGTCAGACTATTTTTCTCCATTGCAGCAATTCGACATTGGCCTCTCCATAAGCTTAACATTAAAAATGCCTTTTTGCACGGTGACCTTGAAGAGGAAGTTTATATGGAGCAACCACCAGGGTTTGTTGCTCAGGGGGAGTCTTCCAACATGGTTTGTCGGCTACACAGGTCCCTTTATGGTCCTAAACAGTCTCATAGAACATGGTTTGGCAGATTCAGCTCGGTAGTACAAGAGTTTGGTATGATACGTAGTGAAGCCGATCACTCTGTATTTTATCATCACTCAGCCCAAGGGTGCATCTATTTTATTGTTTACGTGGATGACATTGTTATAACTGGAAGTGATCAACAAGGAATACTCCGGTTAAAACAACATCTCTCAAATAAATTTCAGACTAAAGACCTTGGTAAAATCCGTTATTTTTTTGGTATTGAAGTAGCCCAATCCAAGGATGGCCTTGTAATTTCACAAAGAAAATATGCTATGGACATTCTTGAAGAAACAGGCCTATTAAATGCCAAGTTAGTTGATACTCCTATGGATCCAAATGTCAAACTCCTACCCAATCAGAGGGAGCCTCTATCAGATTCAGGAAGATATATGAGATTGGTTGGAAAGTTAAACTATCTCACAGTCACTAGTCCTGACATTTCCTTTGTTGTCAGTGTGGTAAGTCAGTTCTTAAATTCTCCTTGCCAAAAACATATGGATGCTGTAATCCAGATTCTTAAATACATCAAAAGTGCACCTAGAAAAGGTCTCATTTAAGAAGGTAAAGGACATACTCAGATAATTGGCTACTCAAGTGCCGATTGGGCAGGCTCACCCATAGATAAACGATCAACTTCCGGGTATTGTGTACTTGTTGGAGGAAATTTAATATCTTGGAAGAGTAAGAAACAAAATGTTGTTGCAAGATCTAGCGCTGAGGCAGAATGCAGAGCCATGGCACTAGTAACATGTGAACTCATCTGGTTGAAACAGTTACTGAAAGAACTTCAATTTGAAGAGGCCATCACAATGACACTAATATGTGATAATCAATCTGCATTGCACATTGCCTCGAATCCTATTTTTCATGAGAGGACCAAGCATATTGAGATTGACTGCCATTTTGTTAGAGAAAAGATCGAATCAGGTGACATCATCACTAGCTTTGTCAATTCCAATGATCAGTTAGCAGATGTGTTTACAAAGGCATTGCGAGGTCCTAGAATTAGTTACATATGTAACAAGCTAGGTGCATTTGATTTATATGCTCCATCTTGAGGGGGAGTGTTAAATATTATATTAGAATATAAATATTATATTATATTAGATGGGCTGTAAGTATTTTGGCCCGTTAGTATTACTGTAAATTAGGGTTGTTTAATACCCTTTGTCTATATAAAGAAATTACATTGGTGTAGTTGAAACATACGGGTTATTCACAATATGTCTCTTAATACTCTTTATATTCAATAATATTCAAACATCAAAATAAACCGGGGCTATGAGACCTATCAGACATATACTGTATGTTGGTCTTTCTTTTGTGGATGTATTTACTGTATGTTGGAAGATTGTCTGATAGGTCTTTCATACTACAAAAAACTATACGACCCAGGTGATCTTCACGCGCCCCGCAAGATCCTCCTAACAGGTGTGTCCAACCTACCTTCCCATCTACAGGGTACTAACCAGTGGGAAGATCCTGGTTCTCATATGAGGGCAAAACCCAGATTTCCACAATAATTGTAAAGGATCACCAACCGAAATTAACAATTAACATATATCATTTAGATTTCAATGCATAAAATAACCTTTCAACTTAGCGTGCACCTTGAAAGGGTTTGCATATGCCAAACCTGCATAAACAAAGTTGAAAAATGAAGTTTTAAACAAAACTGGACTGTCGTATTCGAATACAACATCTCTGTATTTGAATACAAAGGCTGTTTCAGAAGTCAGTAGCAAAAACAGCATAGCTGTATTCGACTACAGACTCGTGTATTCGACTACACAGAAGTCAGTAGCAAAAACAACATAGATGTATTCGACTACATAGAAGTCAGTAGCCAAATCAGGATGGTTGTATTCGACTACAGCTCAGTGTATTCGACTACCACATCAGAAAAATGCAGAATTCAATTTTGAAACGTTTCGAAAAGGTTTTGCAATCAATCCACACTTACACACAAATCCAAACAATCACACTTAACAATTATGGCACAATCACAACAACAATTTGAGTTTACACACACAATCATAACCTTGAATCAAACATGACTCACGAGGTTTCGCAATCAATCAATACTTGCACACAAATCCAAACAATCACACTTAGCAATTATGTCATAATCACAACAACAACTTGAGTTTAAACACGCAATCATAACATTAAATCAATCATGACTCGCGTGCCAAGTACCCTTATGCAATGTGTATATGCCAAAATGCATGGACTCGGAATTCCAATCAAAACCCTCCTCGAAGGGCCGTAAATCATAATTGTACCGCCTATCACATGCCGAAGTACTAAATTACCGAGGTGCCACCTATCACTGGTCAACACGATTTACTAAAAACGTAAATCGTAAATGTACCGCCTATCACAGGTTGAAGTACTATTTACCGAAGCGCCACCTATCACGAGTCAACACGATTTACCAAAAATGTGTAGTCTATCGCAAACCTTACATGACGCGACAATTCCCGCAAGGATAATATGAACCATTAAATCACATGGAATCATCTCGTGGCCCATCCGGTCACCACTATCACCATGGTCCATTCGGTCCCCATGTATTATGAGCATACTCTAACTTTATCCACGACAATCATTAAGTAAATGTAGATATTAAAAGATTCCCCATTTTTAATACTCATTTAACTCTAACGATTGTCACGACAATCATTAAGTAAATGCAGATATTAAAAGATTGCTCATTTTTAATACTCATTTAACTCTAACGATTTTCAAATTCCAAACAGAGAATACTCAAACATTTATTTTCCACTACACACATCAAATTTAATCCACAATTTACATTAAATTCGATCAATTCAAAAACCACAAAATCCACACCAAGTTAAATCATCAATCACCATAAATTTCCACAAACCTCAAACATAACACATGCCAAACTAATTTTCACAAACCACATCTCAAACACATCAAATTTCTTTTCCTCAACAACACACATAGATGAATCAAATTCCTTTTCCACGAAAAACACTCATCAATGTCACCAAAAACCCAACTTCAAACTTTCACCCATAAAAGCATTAAATTAATTTCCCCCAAATCTACACTTCAAACCCAACAAATTTATTTTCCACACAACCACAAATAAGTGTCTAAATGCAAACTAAAAGTTTGGAAGGAGCCCTTACCTTAAGGGTAGCTTTAACGAGCGATTACGGTACCGTGATTAATTTCGGTAAAAACTGCGTTCGCGTCGTCGCATCCAAAGTTGACTCACTAGCACCGTAGCGGGAAGATGAGCAACTTTCCCTTCTATCTCTTCGCGAAATAAAGCTTAGATCTAGAAGAAACGTGGAGGTTTGTGTTTGACGGTTTTGAAACCCCTAACACCGTTTTTCTTCGTTTACGAATCAAACAAGAAGAATGAAGCTGAGAAATCTTTGTTTTCTAACCCACTAAGCCTTGGGTTTCCTTTCTTGAAGCAAAAGAAGCAAAAGAAACAAAAGAAACCAAAGAAGGAGGATGGAGAAGAAAGATGGAGAAACGCGAGCAACAGGGAGAGGAAATGCTTTATGTTTTCTTTTCTTTTTCCTTTCTTTCTTTTTCCTTCCTTTCCTTTTCTTTCTTTTTCCTTCCTTTCCTTTTTTCTTTTTCCTTTCTTTTTCCCTCCAAACATATATATATATATATATATATATATATATATATATATTAATTATAACTTAACAAATATCTAAAAATATCTAGATATTTATCAAAATTACCATTTCACCCATAACTTCTCAAACCATTTTTTTTAGAAAAATATCTTCTCTCGCCATAATTCAATTGGCAGATGAATTTTTCTAGAAAACGCTACATCTCAGAAAATTTTCTTTTCGACAAAAGATTCTCCGTAAATAAATAGAATTATTCCTTGACGATTAAATTTAATTGGAGCTCCTAAAATTTATTTTTGACATTAAACTCACAAAATGTTAATAACTTGGCTAAAAAGCCTAAGAGTTAAACATAAAAGTACACCAAAATACAACAATTATAAATTAAAACCAAGGGTCTTACATTCTACCCCCGTAAAATTAGTTTCGTCCTCGAAACTACTCGTCAACAAACAACTCCGAGTGTTGTTCTTTCATCTTGCTCTCCAATTCCCAAGTCGTATCTCCAGTAATTGGGTTCTAAATCACCTTGACCAACGAAACATCCTTGTTCCTTAATTGCTTAATCTTTCTGTCATCAATTCTTACAGGTAATACTTCAAATGACAAGTTATCCTTCAGTTGAATTGTATGTGGTTCGATCACATGAGACAGATCTGCAAGATATTTCCTTAACTGTGATACATGAAACACGTCATGAATATTGGACAGTATCAGAGGAAATTCAATTCGATAAGCAACAAGTCCAATTCGTGCAGAAATCTGATATGGTCTAGTAAATTTCAGAAGCAATTTCTTCGATTTCAAGGCTCTACAAACTCCAGTCATATGCGTGACTCTTAGAAATACATGGTCACCTTGTTCGAATTTTAGAAGTCTGTGATGCTTGTCCGCATAACTCTTCTTACGGTCTTGTGAAGTCTTCATTTTCTCCTTTATCTTCTTTACCTTATCAGTAGTCTGTTGTACCATCTCCGGTCCTACAATCATACTTTCACCATCCTTGTACCAACACAAAGGCGTTTGACACTTGCGCCCGTATAAAGCCTCATATGGTGCCATTCCAATACTTGCATGGAAACTATTGTTGTAGGTAAACTCAACCAACGAAAGTACATCATCCCAACTTCCTCTATCATCTAATATACATGCTCTCAATTGATCTTCCAAGGACTGATTTGTCCTCTCAGTCTGTCTGTCCATTTGTGGATGGTAAGCTGAACTCAATCTTAGTTTCGTTCCCAACGCTTCATGCAATGCTCCCCAAAAATGTGATGTGAAATTTGGGTCACGGTCTGATACGATACTCGATGGTACTCTGTGTAATCTCACAATCTCAGCAATGTAGATCTCGGTTAGCTTATCTACCTTATAGGATGTCTTTACTGGTAAAAAGTGTGTGGACTTAGTTAATCGATCCACTATCATCCAAATAGAATCATTCTTTCTCCCTGTTTTCGGCAATCCAGTTATAAAATCCATGGAAATGCTGTCCCACTTCCATTTAGGTATATCTAAAGATTGCAACATTCCAGCAGGTTGCTGATGTTCCACCTTCGCTTTCTGACAAGTTAAACAAGTTGATACATACTCCGCTACATGTCTCTTCATTCCTAGCCACCAATAATTCTGCCTCAAACCCTAATACATCTTTGTTGCTCCAGGATGAATACTCAATTACTCTTATGAGCCTCTTCTAAAATTGTTTTCCTCATATTTGAAATTTCTGGTACACAAATCCTACCATTACATCTCAAAATATTATCTGGTCTGATCTTAAATTCAGTGGTCTTCCCTTGCATTATTAAGTTCCTCTTCTCTTGAATTAAGACATCATCTTGAGAACTCCCAATGTCTTCAAGTAGTCCACTCGAAATCTTAACCATTCCAAATTTCAAAATTCCTGGTGCAAATTCTACGTTCAAGTGTAGGTCTCTAAATGCTTCCCACAACTCTTGTTGTCTAGCAGTCATTGTAGAAGATACTGACACACTTTTTCTACTCAACCTATCAGCCACTACATTGGCCTTCCCAGGGTGCTACTGTAGTGTGAAATCAAAATCCTTGAGAGTCTCCATCCATCGTCAACAAATATTTCAAACTTTTATGGTCACTGAACACTGTGAACGTGCATCCATATAAATAGTGCCTCCAGATCTTCAATGCAAAAACTACAACAGCAAGCTCCAAGTCATGAGTAGGATAGTTTCTTTCATGAATCTTCAATTGTCTTTGTTGGTATTAATGACCTCTATCCTTAGGAAGTTTTATACAATATTTTCAACTAGATTATCTAATTCTTTCCTAAGTGATGAACTTAATATCAAAACCAACTTGTTTAATATTAATTCCAATTTAACAGTAAAAGATTCAAAAATTTATTCAAAACTAAGATTCAAGAACACATGCATTATCAAAATAAAGAGTATAGAGATAGAAAAGTGTGCACCCTGGATTTTTATACTGGTTCGACTATCCGTTTGATAGTCTACGTCCAGTCCTAGAATCAATTACCGATTCCAGCCTTTATTAGAAATGATTTGAGTATGTTTACATACTTTCCAGCTATTCCCAGCCTATGCATCCAACTCAACATCAATCTTCTACAAAACCAATTTATCCCTAAGAGCTACTCGCCAACCTCTAGCAAGATCAAATCGAGGTCTCCTTTAGATGATCACAAACCCTAAAAGATAACCACCAGTTACAATACTAGATTTCTACACTCTTTCTTTTACAAAGATAAATTCTTTAAAAAAAAGGCTAAAAACTCTTTATTCAATCACTATCAAATCTCACACATAATATTTGCCAATAGAGTTTTGTGAGTTATAGCAATTTCTCTCAAAGTGTATTATTTGAAAAGTTCAGTTCTTTCTCTGTATTCTGTTGTTGTTCTGAAAATTGTGATTGATTTCAATTTATATAGTTTTTGAAAAACTCATATAAACCGATTTCCCAATCGATTTATTAATGTGTATTCCCAGCTTAATCGATTTCCCAATCGATTTCGCGTTTCTTGTTTTTCTTTAAATTCTTGAAAATAGATGAACTAATCGATTTGCTAATCGATGTTTTTAATGCATAAATCAGAACTTTGATGCTCAGTTCATCTTAGAGTCGATTGAGTAATCGATTTATATTTGTTTTGTTCAAAGTGTAAGATCGAATAATCAATTAGTCAGTCGATTCATGTTTACTAACATAATCGATTTGGCAATGGGCTAATGTCTCCCTGTAACTCATATACTCAACCAAATCGATTTGCCAATCGACTGATTTCTCCCTGTAACTTAGTTACTTCAACCAAATCGATGTGCCAATCGACTGATTTCTCCCTGCAACTCAGTCACTTAGTTACAATCGATGTGCCAATCGAATATGTAGTATGTCTCTGATAAATGATACACTGATTCATTTATGCAATCGATTTTGTTTAATCACATAACACAGGTCTGATAAAACATTTTTAAGTAATCGATTTGCAAATCGATTATCTCAGTGAAAGTTTAGTTATATGAATCAAACAATCGATTAACCAATTGATTAGTGGGAATCTTGTACCTCAAGAAAGTATATCAATCAATTGTCCAATCGATTTCCTTTGATCATAGAACACAGGTCTGATATCTTGTACCTCAAGAAAAGTATATCAATCGATTGCCTTTGATCATAAAACACAGGTCTGATATCAGCCTTTAAGTAATCGATTTCCCAATCGATTGACTTAGTTAAAACTTGGTTCTATAACTCAGAAAATTGATTGCCCAGTTGATTTCCCAATTGATTGATTAAAATACTTATTTTATGATTTCATTTTTAATTGGCAATGTTAGATGTGTGAAATCATAATGATGAATCTAACTAATACACTATGAACACTAGACACATTTACATATAATCTTTAAGCTTTGTATGATCCAATCAATCTTTGCTTGATTGCTTGAGATCCAAGTCTTGTCAAGTGTAGTGTTTGATTCTTTCCTGAAATGTATCTCAACTCAACTATTAGATTAATCAAATAATGCATATACATTGTATGTTTGGGAGTTACATCAAAATCATAGAGGCATATATCTTACAGTCTTGAGGCGTAAGCTTCAACTTTCTTGTGTTGTATCAAAACACATCCCAAACCTTGGTGAGACGCATCACAATAAACTTCATATGGTTCTTCTAATTGCGGTAATACCAATACTGGTGAGGTTGCCAACTTTCTCTTTAGTAACTGAAAATTTTCCTCACACTTCTCTGTCCATGCGAACGGTTGATCCTTTCTAGTAAGTTGTGTCAATGGAGCTACAATCTTAGCAAAACCTTCAATAAACCTCTTGTAGTACCTTGTTAGTCCTACGAAACTTAAAGTAACAGTAATAACCGCACCAGGTTTGCACTCAACTCAACATACATGATAGAACTTGCTTCATCATGCTTCCGTGAAGGAAGTGTCGTCTATCCCTTTTCATAGATATTTAATAACATTACGCGCTTTCATAGTCGGTAAGACTCGTTCGTTCCATTCAACATGATTTTGTTTACTATCAACAAGAGATTAAGGATGATCAGTTCCTCAATTTGTCAATAAGTAGCCAACAACCATGATTGTGGCTTAGACTATCTTAAGTGAATTGTAATAGCATTCCTTTAATTTCGATATAAGCCTATTTCGTTGATACCTAAGCACCAAATACTATTCCAAATGGAATCCCTATCTTCTCAATAATTTCAGGGTTTTCACACCTCTTTGACAATTATCAAACTTCATCCAGTCTTATCCTGAAATCTACCAGGCGAACATTTAATACTCTTCTTAAAAAGCTCTCCAATTAGACCCTTACATGAAATCGCCTATTCGTCTAACAGTAATCCATCCATACTCATCATCTTCGAGTTACCACCAACAACATAACATATATGTCATTGGAACCACTTCATAAATCCCATGCCGTCATGATTCGCTTGGACCCTACCTGACAATTCGTCATTTCGAAGATATTTTCAACTTCTTGAATCCACTTATCAGCTTTTTTCTGAGTTCTCATCACCCTTGAACTTTGGAGGATGGTAACAACAACAATCTTCCAATCCCCTTGACACAGCAGCACGAATCTCTCTTTTCCAGATCTCGCAGAGTTCTGGCAGCTCTTTGTGCATCAACATAAGCGTTATTGATTGCTTCAACCATTTGATCATTCCTATTAACATTGACTTTTGCAGCGTCGTTCCTTCTTAGAGGCATTGTTTCCTCAAAACCATCATCAAGAAGAGTCTTAACATCACTTTGAAAAATTCCAAAACTAACTTCCAACTACACCAACACAATGAAACTACATCGAACCCGACAACTCAGACAAATTACCCCGACGCATGATCAAATAACGACTCCCAACCAACAGGTTGACCTACAATCTATAACCAAAGCTCCACAACCCCAAAGAAATCCAAACCAAAGCTCTGATACCACAATTTTAACACCTCAATTTTTAACAGCGCGAGTGTATTTTTTTTTCAAAAAAAATTCATAAAAACAAAGAAATAAAGAAGCAAATACTTTTGGATAAATATTTAAGTTGTAACATAACGAAAAACTCAACAAATATTTACAAGCAGCAGAATAATTTTTTTGAAATAATTATCCAAAGTATTCAAACATCAAAATAAACTGAGGCTATGAGACCTATCAGACATAGCTCAAACCCCTGGGGTATTCTGGGTAGGCACCTGTACAATATCACTGCCCAAGAATCTTAACTTCGCCACATCACATCAAAAACTGGTACATGGACCCATCAAAATAAAAGTCTAGCTGACAATATTGGTATAGGTACAATCTTCCAACATACAGTAAATACATCCACAAAAGAAAGACCTCTAGTCCCTATACAACCGTATAATCTGATCATACTACAAAAAAAACTATACGACCCAGGTGATCTACACGCGCCCCGCAAGATCCTCCTGACACAACTCCAGTTAGGTGTGTCCAACCTACCTTCCCAGCTACAGAGTACTAACTAGTGGGAAGATCCTGGTTCTCACCTGAGGGCAAAGCCCAAATTTTCACAATAATTGTAAAGGGTCACCAACCAAAATTAACATATAGCATTTAGATTTCAATGCATAAAATAACCTTTCAACTTAGCATGCACCTTGAAAGGGTTTGCATATGCCAAACATGCATAAACATAGTTGAAAAATGAAGTTTTAAACAAAATTGCACTGTCGTAATCGAATACAACATCTCTGTATTCGAATATAAGGCTGTTTCAGAAGTCAGTAGCAAAAACAACATAACTGTATTCGACTACAACCTTTTGTATTCGACTACACAGAAGTCAGTAGCTAAATCAGGATGGTTGTATTCGACTACAGCTCAATGTATTTGACTACCACATCAGAAAAATGCAGAATTCAGTTTTGAAACGTTTCGAAAAGGTTTCGCAATAAATCCACACCTACAAACAAATCCAAACAATCACACTTAGCAATTATGGCACAATCACAACAACAATTTGAGTTTACACACGCAATCATAACCTTGAATCAAACATGACTCGCGAGGTTTCGCAATCAATCAATACTTGCACACAAATCCAAACAATCACACTTATCAATTATGTCGTAATCACAACAACACCATTTTGTAGTATGATCTCGTGGCCCATCCGGTCACCACAATCACCATTGGCCATCCGGTCGCCATGTACAATGAAATGCATGAGCATACTCTGACTTTATCCACGACAATCATTAAGTAAATGCAGATATTAAAAGATTCCCCATTTTTAATACTCATTTAACTCCAACGATTTTCACGATAATCATTAAGTAAATGCATATATTAAAAGATTCCCCATTTTTAATACTCATTTAACTCTAACGATTTTAAAATTCCACACAAAGCATACTCAAACATTTATTTTCCACCACACACATCAAATTTAATCCACAATTTACATTAAATTTGATCAATTCAAAAACCACAAAATCCACACCAAGTTCGATCATCAATCACCACAAATTTCCACAAAACTCAAACATAACACATGCCAAACTAATTTTCACAAACCACAACTCAAACACATCAAATTTCTTTTCCTCAACAACACACATAGATGAATCAAATTCCTTTTCCACGAAAACACTCATCAATTTCACCAAAAACCCAACTCCAAACTTTCACCCATAAAAGCATTAAATTCATCCCCAAATCTACACTTCAAACCCAACAAATTTATTTTCCACACAACCACAAATAAGTCCCTAAATGCAAACTAAACGTTTGGAAGGAGCCCTTACCTTAACGGTTCTTTAAAGAGCGTTTACGGTACCACGATTAATTTCGGTAAAAACTTCGTTCGTGTCGTTGCTTCCAAAGTTGACTCACTAGCACCGTAGCGAGAAGATGTGCAACTTTCCCTTCTATCTCTTCGCGAAATAAAGCTTAGATCTAGAAGAAATATGAAGGTTTGTGTTTGACGATTTTGAAACCCCTAACACTGTTTTTCTTCGTTTTCGAATCAATCAAGAATAATGAAGCTGAGAAATCTTTGTTTTCTAACCCACCAAGCCTTGGGTTTCCTTTCTCGAAGCAAAATAAACAAAAGAAACCAAAGAAGGAGGATGGATAAGAAAGATGGAGAAACGCGAGCAACAGGGAGAGGAAATGCTGTATGTTTTCTTTCCTTTTTCCTTTGTTTCTTTTTCCTTCCTTTCCTTTTTTCTTTTTCCTTTCTTTTTCCCTCCAAACATATATATATATATATATATATATATTAACTATAATTTAACAAATATCTAAAAATATCTAGATATTTATCAAAATGACCATTTCACCCATAACTTCTCAAACCACTTTTTTTAGAAAAATATCTTCTCTCGGCACAATTCAATTGGCAGATGAATTTTTCTGGAAAACGCTGCATCTTAGAAATTTTCTTTTCGACAAAAGATTCTCCGTAAATAAATAGAATTATTCTTCGACGAATAAATTTAATCGGGGCTCTAAAAATATATTTCTGACATTAAACTCACAAAATATTAATAAATTGGCTAAAAAGCCTCATAGTTCAACATAAAAGTACACTAAAATACAATAATTATAAATTAAAACCAAGGGTCTTACATGTGAACTACGTAGAGATGTTGTCGATAGAGCAACGTTCGTGATTGTGATTGTCATTGTCATTGTCATCAGAGTCCGATTACACTATAAGAGGCAATCTTTTAAACCTTGATTCATGACCATTCGTAAGGTTCCATCAAAGTATATCTTATTTTTAATCTTTTACATTTATCAGTTTCAATCGCGATTTTCCTTTAGTGGTGTGTGATCCACTTACGGAACTACGATTCGATTTTATGTGACTACATTTTTTATGATTATTCGTAGAAGTATACATATGTTTTCTATGATATGTAAAGATTATTCGGAAAATTGTTTTTCTTACGCATATATGTGATATATATTACTTCGTAAGATTAATGTATCACGTTTTGATAATTTTCCGTTTTTTGCATCAAGTGTCGATACTAACTCGAATCGATGTGTTCCTTTGAATAAGCAAATTAGTATGATCCAATATGTTTCACGCAAGTCGATCACATACTAGCCATGGTAACTTGTCATTGGACCATCGGTTGACTTGTCATGCTAATTTTGAATAAGCAATTTGGTGCGATGGAGTATGTTATACGCAAGTCGATTTCATATTGTTCATGACGGTTGTGCAATTTAGCAAACAATTATGTATCAATTGTTGGTGTTGTGGTAAGAAGATGAAGGTCTAGGATTTATGCGGCAACATTGTATCAACTGTTGATACTAATGGGTAAAACTTTCTCTGTAACGTGCAACGTTCACTAAAATCAGGTAAAAGTTTTTAATGTGGAATTGCCCTACAAAAGGACACTACCCTTTGACCCCCTTTCGCTGAACAGTCGTGCTAATGTGTGTAGTGTGTTATTTCAAAATAAACATTTTGACATTAATCACTGTTTAATGAAAATAATAATAATAATAATAATAATAATAATAATAATAATAATAATAATAATAATAATAATAATAATAATAAAAGGCACTACCAACGTTACCTTGTTCTAAAAGAGATCTTCTGAGTACAAATTAAGTGTTGTGATTCTGATTATGCTGGACATAAACTTGAGAGAAAAAACACAAGTGGAAACTGCACATCTCTAGGTGACAACATAATCTCTTGGTCAAGTAAGAAGCAAAACACAATTGTCATGTCAACAACAAAAGCTAAGTACGTTTCAGTAGCTGGTTGTAGCTCTCAACTTTGGATGAAATATGAACTAGAAGATTATAAAATCCTAAAAACCAACATTCCCATTTACTGTGACAACACTTCTGCCATTTAGCAAACCAAAAACCCTATACTTCATTCTAGAGTTATACACAGAAATCAAAAACCATTTCATTAGGGACTTTGTTCAAAAAGGTGTACTTAATATTCAGTTTGTAGACATTGAACATCAATGGGCTGACAAATTCACCAAACCACCAGCTAAAGACAAGTTTAACTTCAATAAGAAAAACCTAAACCTTATTCTTTTACGTAATTGATGTTGTGTCATCATTAGAGTAGTTTAGTTTCATACATAGAATAAATTTTATCTTTGTTATTTTCATTCTATTAAACAAAAAGGCAGCTAAAAAAAAGCAAATTACACATTTAAGTCTTTTTGTCTGATGACAAAAGGGGGAGAAAAATATTTGATAATGTGGAGAGAAAAAAGTATTTAGACTTAGGGGGAGTCTTAAGTAATGGAGAGTCAAAGTATTTAAAAGAAAAGTTTTTATAAAAAAAATACAATTTTGTCATCATAAAAAATGGGGAGATTGTTCGAACCAAGATGGTTTTATACTTAGAGTTTTGATTTAACAAAAGTATTTTATGAGAACAATATATTTGACTTCACATAGTATAAAAGAAGATTCATGTTTTTGAAAACAATCTAAAATAAGATTTGATTCATATTTATAATTGAAGAAAATCTTTGACCAAGTTGAAAAGAAGATATGGTCAAGATTTAAAAAAGATATGACCAATATCTTATCTACCAGAAGAAATGAATTATTTACAAGAAGATACGATCAACAATTGTTTACAAGAAGAAATACTTACAAGAAGATACATTTATTATTTGCAAAGATATGATTCAGATTTTAACAAAGGACAAAATACTAAATTAGACTTAGTCATATTTATACTTGTGAAAGTTCAAGAACTGGTCCAACATTATGTTCCCACCAAGATCAAAGCAGGCAATAGGAAATAAGTTTCATCTAAAGAATTTGCGAAACAAATTATTAACAAAATACAAACAATATCAATGTGAAGAATTTACAAACTCAATCCTAACAAAATATAAACAATATCAATATGAAAAATTTACAAACTCAATCTAAACAAAATACAAACAGTATCAATCTAAACAAAATACAAACAAAATCAATCTATAAAAACATATTATCAAAAAGCATCTTGTTCAGAATTATTTTTGAATAAGATTGTTCTTCAACAAACTTGAAATGAAGATACAATTCAGAATTAAACAAGAACTTATTTGAATCCATAATTTTATCTATAAATAGACACTCAAGGCTGAAAAAGAAGATCATTGAAAAATATGAAAAGAGAAGAAAAACATAAGCTCAACATTCCAAATCCATCTTAGTGTTCAAAGAGAGAAAAATTTGTTTGAATGAGAAATATTTTCTAAGTGCTTTGCTAAGAGTGTGGTAGTCATTATTATAATCAGCTTGTTAGAAACAACTACTCAAGTTCCAAACTTTTGTATTCAAACTTGATAGTGATGTTAGTGTGCCTTCAACAATTTAGGGTTGTCAGATTGTGGGGAGAAGACTTTGCTGGTAGAGTCAAGGAGTGTGTGTTTTAAAAAGTCTTGGGTTGTTAGGTTGTTTGAGAAAACTGACTTGGGGGGACAAGTGTTTTGTAATTTAAGTTGTTGAATTAAGGAATTAAATGCTTTTGAGTGAAGGGACTGAATGTTGTCAAGTTAGTGGTGAACCATGATAAATTACTTGTGTCAATTTATTCCTGCACTCTTTAGTTTTTTTATTGCTTCTACTCCAAGTAAATCATCAAGTCTGAACTAGTTTAATCAAATAATGAAAAAGTTATCAACTTAGTCAAACATAATTCAACCCCCTTTCTCGTGTTTGCACCTTTAGGTTTGTGTTATAGGCCTTCCCTTGAGTATAGGTTAATTGGTTTCTCTGATATTGATTATGTTGGAGATAAGCTAGAAATAAGAGTACCAGTGGAAATTGCACTTTTCTTGGTGAAAATCTGATCTCCTGATCAAGTAAAAGACAAGAAGCCATTGCACTATCAACAACATAAATTTTTTTAGAGATCGAAAGGTAAGAGTTTGATAAAATTTCCAAAGGAAACTTCCGTTACACATAGATTTTCTATGCATGTTTGTGAGACGAATGTGATGGTGATAGTGGCGATGGTGACTGTGAGCGATAGAGACGACTACTTGAGAGAGACCAGATAGAGTGAGATGACTATGTCTTTGAGAGTTAAAGTGAGTGTGTGAGTGTGTTTAGTGTCAAATCTGAAGTGATTGTGCTTAGGGTAGACTCTGAAGTGAGTGTGTTGTTAGTTGGGCTGGGCACCTTTCAAAAATTAAAACTAACAACAAATGTGAGAGTGAGTATGTTTAATTGGGGTTTTTTATAAATAAATAAAAAAATAAAAAACATGCCTTGGACAAAGGCCATTAGCATGACAAATGTGTGAAAAAAATTCACTTAGTGTCCCTGTGTATGAAAATTGTTTACATATTAATATATATATTATAAAAATAAAAATAATAATATAGTTATAGTAACGGATTCGGGTACCGACGAATCAAATTATCCATTTGAACCCGACCTTGTAGACCCATCCAAATCCATGCTTTTCACCTGCCCAACCCATCAACCCACCGAAACTCGACCGCGTGCTTCAATTTTCTCTTGGGTTGCTCAAGTTCGCTTTTGTTGTCAACCCATAATCATAGGATACATCCACCTACAAGCCATCAGATTGCTCGGAAGTATATTTGGAGGGTATCTCATCAACTTTTAGTGCGATCAGATGGTGTATCCCATGTTCCAGATTTTGATGTTCTGACCACCACTGTAAAAGCTTCTAGTTCACAATCATCTACCCATCAGGCGAGTAACCTTATACAACGAAGTGTTAGAAGTACATGGTGCCGATCCAAATGACAACATGTATAGTTATTTTTATGGAACTTTATTTTTAGCTCCCAGTGATGCTAGTTAGTAGTTTTTAATATAATTTTTTACGAACATCATTATTGATATTTGTATTTAGAGTTTGAACTATTATTATTGATAGCTGTTGTTATCATCTAGGCTTAATTGCAGTTTTGGTACCTCTATTTTAGCTGAATCACGAAAATAATCCACCTATTTTATTTATCCCCATTTTTGGTTCCCTAAACAAAATTTTATTCTAAAACTTGATGAAGTGCCTTTTTTTGCGCTTATTTAAGTCACACCATGCCTCAAGATCTCGTGGTGCAATAATTGTATATAAGATCTATAATCAATAATGGTGTGGTGTGACTTTAAAAAAATGACATTTCATCAAGTTTTGGACCAAAATTCTATTTGGGGGACCAAAACTAGGAAGAAGTAAATGGGGGGAATATTTTCGTAATTCAACTAAAATAGAGGGATAAAAAATGCAATAAGCCTACAATATAATGACACATAACAACGTAAAGAATTGTATTGTATAGATCCACGTCATCATCATTTGCAACATGAAAATGTTGTATTGTATAAATCCATCTGGATTGAATGACGGACAACAATATTCAACACGAGCCCCATTCCTATTATCACCATATTTGAGTAATTCATTTCAAATCTTCAAGTGAAATGCCTTCACTAACTCTAAAGATTTCAGTCTTCTAGAGTTATAATAAACAAAAACTAGTTTTGATTTTATATCCATCTGAGAAGAAAGATAAGGAAATTAGTAACTAAAATGTACTAATAATAAGTGTGATTTTATATAAGTTTTAAAGTATTGTGGTCTATACAAAATGTGTCAGTGCAATCTCCACCATACAAAATGAATCTTCATCTAATGGATCTACAAGTTCTTTTGGTGGATCACGCGTAACGTGTGTCTTATACCCTAATAAATACATCCATTGTTGTAGACGTTCTGTATATACTACTGCCCAAGAAGTTGCCTTATCAATACAAAATTTCATCCAACCTGGTGCAATGTTTGACATTGGAACCCATCTTTTATCTTTAACTACCAGATCGGTTGAAATAATATTTAATTTTATTATTTGAAAAAAAAATTAATAAAATAATAATATCATTGGCCTAAATCCGATTACATTGGTCGACAAAACCAATATATATATTACGGTCATTTGTTGTCGATCCTAAGTGTGAACCCCTCATAAGAAAGAAAGTCATAGAGAATGTTCGACCAAACTATGGTGGGCCAAAGATCAAGACTCTTCATGTAAGACTCTGAATTTTCTAAACTCTAATTTATGTAATTTTATTATATTTTGTGTTGAATTGCTTAGGCTTTTAGCCCAATTTTTATTTTGTGAAGTAGGTACCAAAAATATATTTTTTTAGAGTTAGTAATATGTGAAGTAGCTAAAATATCACTAGAAGGGGGGTTAAATAGATATATTGTAGTTTTTTAAAATTTTCTTTTAACTTTGTATGCTCTACGAGAAGATAAAAGTGAGAGGATAAAAATTTGAAACTTTAGGTGATAGTTAAATAAATAAAGAGGAGATAGTATAAAAAATGACATACTTAAATTTATACTGGTTCACCCAATGTAGGCTACGTCTAGTCCTCACAAACTTGTGAGTTTTCACTATAGCTCAAAAATGGCTTGTCCTCTTGCGGAACTCTTTTTCAACTATGTGTTTTCTTAGCCTCACCAGACTTACAACACTGTATTTTTACTAGCCTCAACAGACTTACAAAATAACTCAAGTATATATCAACTTGAGGATATACAAGTAGTATTGTGTTTGTTTTGGGGATCAAATTACAACTTTCTAAAATAAGATAATGATGTGAAGTTGTATATAACACACTCAATAAAAATAATCCTCAGATCCGTTTAAGTTTAGAAGAGTGTGTAGATTGATGATAAGCTTGAATAACTTGGATGTTTTCTTGTAAAATATAGTTGTTGGAGACTTTTCTAAGTTTCCTTGGACTTGTCATTAATTATTTGCAAAACTGTCATTTAGCCTTTATCCTCCTGTTAAGTATGTTGAGAGGATGATTGTGGTGGTCCATCCTCGAATCTGGTTTGTAGACTTTCATTATTTTTTATGAGACATTATCACAGAGATGACATATGTCAAAAAAGTTATATTTTATACCTTCCACTTATTGAATAGCCTCAATTTAAGCAAAGTTATTTTCACCAATAATACATGTACATTTTATTTGAGATGTGTCATTATTTTCAAAGGTTATAGATTCTCCATATATTTTTTAATGAGATGAAGCACTATCTATCTTCAGTTGTATGCCTTGAGTATCCATTGCCCAAGTATCAAGACTTTTTCTTTATTGATAGAGGACATTTTGTAACACCATAAATTTTTAATTAATATTTAATAGGAATATTATAATAAATTATATTATATAGCGTGTTTTTTTTTATATTTTTTTTATCTCAATAATTTATTTGAATTATTAATATTAAATATATTTATTTAAATTGATTTTAGACAAACAAAGAAAAAATAATAATAATATAGGAATAAAATTCTCAGTCGATGCACTAGCGCTGGTTGCATATAACTCTAATGTTAATCAACATCATATATAAGTATAAGTATAAGGTAAATGCTATATGCCTCTAAAACCTTGCTGCCGCCAATCAAACAGGGATTTTGCTTTCTACCCATAGCTACCCTGGGTATCGCATCGTAGATCTCCACCTAATCTCTTTTTTGAATTTTAATTTCAGTCCCTCCCTGCATATTAACAAATCAGCCACAATCACATAATTTCATTTTAAGTTTATTACACACGAATTATTATTTTCGGTCGTGATTTTGTCGGCTTCTACTATCGGATTAAAGAATCAAGCATATATTACTTTTTACAGGATCTTTAATTCGTCTGGTTAGTCTCCCGTTATTTTTAAATTATTGTCAAAACCTACCATTTACGTCACTATTAGTTGAGTCTTCTTTCGATAATTTAGTTACCGTCCTTTCCATATTTTATTTGATAATTTAGATTCGTGATTAAAGTAAAATACTAACTATATTTTATTTATTAATTATATTCTGTTTGAATACCAATTATTTATAGAAATAAGAGACATGCATTGGTACTATTTATTTTCCTCTATATAGTGAATATATTTTATGTACCTATTTAGATTTTTCCGCAATACTTTGAAATTAAGTTTGAATTATAAAATTGGGCATGTGTCTTTTTTATTTTAATTATTTTGTAATGATAAAGTTGCTGATTATATTGCACAAAATGGTCCAAATACCAATTAATTCTTGCTGATTTCTAAAACAAAGAACTTGCACATATCACTTTATTTAATTTAACTAATTTATTTTGTTTACATATTTATTTTGTTATTTCATACTTCATGTTATTAGCATTCCTTAATACTATTTGCAATATTATTATTAGCATACTTGTTTTAGCATATTACATTGAGTTTAAATAAATAAAGTTAAATTAATGTTTGAATCAAATAGTATGAGCTCTTGTTGAATACAACTTCTCTAGACATCCTCTATTGTTTTATCTTCAAATTCTCTTTTAGATAAACATGTGCAATTGTATTCTCTATCTTTTATATATATATATATATATATATATATATATATAGAAATAAATAATCTCAATTTGTTTAAACATCCAAATACTTCAGTTATTCTAATTATAATTTAAAATTGTTACAGTGTTCATTGCATCGTAAATTTTTAAGATACCATATACTGCATTTATATATACGTGCCTACAATTTAAAATTTACATCTTAAAGAATCTAATTCTATTTGCGCAGCCAATAGCTTTGTTACTTTTCTTTCAATACGTACCACATATTGTTAGAATATTGTAATATCAAAATCATACACACACTATATTTATTTAGTAATATATAATTATGTTATTTTTCATTTATTTTAAATAACATGTCTATTTATATTAATATAATCATAAGCATATATAGTATTAAATATATTTTTGAGTTGTATTACAAATAGTAGATGATTTATTAATTAATTTATTTATTTAATTATATTTAGTTAGTAATTTATTTGTATTTGGTGGTTGTGTGGCTATAATTCTCTCACGGATTATTAGAGACGACAACCGATGAAGAAGCGACTCGTTAGCATACCAGATTCATTGGACGAAATCTTCAATCGAGGTAAGGGGTGAGATGAGGTTCGATTTTATGAGTATAAAATAACATGAGATGAACGGGAATACTGAAATTCCCAGATGTCCATTTGGGGCTTACTACGTACAGTTGAGGCCTATTGAATAATAATAATTAATTAATAATATATGAATGGTAATAGGGAGGACTAAAATATAATTTAGAAACCTATAGAATTGTTGTGAATTAATTTATATTAAGATTACGTGTTATTTGATTTTATGAAACCTATACTAATTGTTATTGTATGAATGATATGTATTTGAGTGTTCTTATCTACTTGATTGGAATTCTGATATTACTTGAAAGTGAACCTAATTGATTCCTTATTATGTGGTTGATGAGACTGGATTATGTATTGTGAGTAGTGTAAATCAAATATTGGGATTTTATGTGATTGACTGATATAACTATATATAATGATGAATATTGTGAAGTCAAACTGAAACTTATTTAGTTGTGATGATCGAGTAAGTATGAGATACATGTTGTAGATTTTGGAGTTAGGATTATTTTGTCATCATATAGAGAGGGTTTGACAAACCAAGTGATTCAGGGAAGTACAATTGAATGAGCCTGATCGTGGAGGACTACAGTCGAACTGTAAGGTAAGACTGATAGACCTTGGGGGTACCTCTAGTGGGGAATTCCTAAGTGGATTAGTGGGTTATTCTCAAAGGTCGGGAGCTACCGTGCAACACAAGAGTACCCCGACCGTCGTGTATATGTGTCTCGGGTTGAGTTGAGGGGATCTGTGAGGACTTGGCCATTCATGAATTGTCCGTCCACTCTTGTAGTGACATAGTATCAGGCCTCCTAACCAAGTACTTCATTGTAGAATGGTACCAAATGATGAAGAAGTATAGAGTATAGGATATGCATAACATTTCATCCTTGTGACTGTTCTATTGTGTAGGATATGTATAAGACCCATAATTTTAAAGTACACTTTATGTATTTTATATGTTTTGGATTTTGGCTCAGAGGCTTTTTAGCCAAAGTTAATAATATTATGGAGTGTATAGGATCAAAAAGTTATTTTGACCCCGTTTAGAATTACTCGTCGATAAATAAATTTAAAATTAAGTGCGGAAAATCCTTCACGGAGAATTTAATGCGTTACGAGTGAAATGGTAATTTAACAAATATCTAGATATTTTGAGATATTTGTTAAGTTATATTTAATATATGTATATATATATATATATGTTTTCTTGGAGAGAATAGAAAGAAAGGAAATTAGAAGGAAGGAAAAGGAAAAGAAAAGGTTATATAAAGGAAAGAAGGAAATAGAAAGGAAGGAAAAACAAAGAAAGGAAAAAGGAAGGAAGGAAAATTTGATTTTTCCATCTTCTTCCTCTGCTACCCGCGGCCATTTTTCCCTCCTTCTCCCATTTTCATTTTCGTCGCTTTTCTTTCTTCAAGACTAGTAACCCAAGGTTGGGTGAGTG
>NC_021164.2:33159870-33188673 GCF_000331145.2 Cicer arietinum
TCTTATAATCGACCACATGATAACAACGGGGGACAGGATAACCCAGGGAACCAAGACTTTGGGAGGCAAGTGGGACAAGGTATACGATGTTTCCGATGTGGAGAAGAAGGACATTATGCTTATGCTTGTACCTTTGACAGTACTACTTGCTATAATTGCCATAAACCAGGGCACTTTGCAAGGAATTGCAAGGCTCCGAAGGTGGAACCAATGGTGGATGTAGCTAGGATTACTCTTCCTACTGCTAGAGGACAGGTGTACTGCATCGGCGCTGAAGTTGGAAATTTATCTAGCGATCTGATTCAATATGACTGTGCGATTACAGGTAACCTCCTAACTACACTTTCTGATTCGGGGGCAACCCATTCCTTCATTGCTATGGATTATGTAAATCGTTTGAAGTTGTCTGTGTCTGCTTTACTGCTAAGACTTTGACAGTAAATTATGCATGTTTACATTGTCAAATAACACCTCTACAGTAACCCAAGATCATTCTTGATAGGAATGGGAAGCCCTATCATTGGTTAATGATACATTGTACTCAATGTGTCGGTGTCATACTTAGTGTTTAGGTTTGGTACTGGATGGATGTTCCGTACAAGGTGGAACATCAGCGACCTGCTGGGGTGTTGCAACCTTTAGAGATTACACGGAGTACCATCGAGTTGTGTTAGACCGTGATCCGAAGTTCACATCACATTTTTCGGAGCATTGCACGAAGCATTGGGAATGAAGCGATGATTGAGTTCACCTACAACAATAGTTTCCACGCAAGTACTGGAGTGGCTCCAGATGAGACTTTATATGGGGCAAGTGTCAAACGCCCTTGTGTTGGTATAAGGACGGTGGAAATATGATCGTCGGACCAGAGATGGTGCAACAGACTACAGCTAAGGTAAGGAAAATCAAGGAGAAAATGAAGACTTCACAAGATCGTCAGAAGAGTTACGCGGACAAGCGTCGCAGACTTTTAGAATTCGAACAGGGTGACCATGTATTTCCGAGAGTCACACCTACTACGGGAGTTGGTAAGGCATTGAAATCAAAGAAGTTGACTCCGAAATTCATTGGACCATACCAGATTTCTGCACGAATTGGGCCTGTTGCTTATCGGATTGCATTGCCTCCGATACTGTCCAACATTCATGACGTGTTTCATGTATCACAGTTGAGGAAATATCTTGCAGATCCATCGCATGTGATCGAACCAGACACAATCCAACTGAAGGATAACTTGACATTCGAAGTACCACCTGTGAGAATTGAGGACAGGAAGATTAAGCGATTGAGGACCAAGGATGTTTCGTTGGTCAAGGTGATTTGGAACCCAATTACTGGAGATGCGACTTGGGAATTGGAGAGCAAGATGAGAGAACAACACCCAGAGCTATTTATCGACGCATAGTTTCGAGGACGAAACTAATTTTAGGGGGGGAGTAATGTAAGACCCATAATTTTAAAGTACACTTTATGTATTTTATATGTTTTGGATTTTGGCTCGGAGGCTTTTTAGCCAAAGTTAATAATATTATGGAGTTTATAGGATCAAAAAGTTATTTTGACACCGTTTAGAATTACTCGTCGATAAATAAATTTAAATTAAGTGCGGTAAATCCTTTACGGAGAATTTAATGCGTTACGGGTGAAATGGTAATTTAACAAATATCTAGATATTTTGAGATATTTGTTAAGTTATATTTAATATATATATATATATATATGTTTGCTTGGAGAGAATAGAAAGAAAGGAAATTAGAAGGAAGGAAAAGGAAAAGAAAAGGTTATATAAAGGAAAGAAGGAAATAGAAAGGAAGGAAAAACAAAGAAAGGAAAAAGGAAGGAAAGAAAATTCCAATTTTCCATCTTCTTCCTCCCGTGCCTCGCGAAAACCCATTTCTTCTCCTTCTTGGTTTTGCTTTCTTTTTCGTTCCTTTTCTTCAAAACTAGTAACCCAAGGTTGGGTGAGTGTTAGAACAAAGGTTTCGCAACTCCACTCTTCCTCTTTGATCCGAAAACGCCATGATGTGTATTAATTGTGTTATAAATGTTAAGTGTTATGTTTTGGAAATTGGTGATAACATGTTTGCTTGCAATACTATTTCGAAACTAATGATGTTGTAGCGATTGCGTTATCAGTGCTAAGTGTTAGGATATGAGATTATGTATGAATGTGATTGAGTTAGTTGTGAATTTTTGAAAGAATCCACAGGGAAATCGATTTCCCAATCGATTGGATGGGTACACAGGGACTTGGCCAAATTGACAAAATAGATTAGCCAATCGATTTCGTAATCAGTTTTCGAAAATCAATTACGAAATCGATTGCCCAATCGATTGGGCCTTAAGTCAGGGACTCATCCATATTAGACCAAATCGATGTGGACATCGGTTGGCTTAAAACCTGGGGCTCAGTAATCCCTTCAATCGATTCCCAATCGATTGAATCAAGCCAGAGTTCAAAACTTCACTAAAAACCTTCAGGCAATCGATTTGGAAATCGATTGGCATTAAGTCAGGGGCTCAGTTATCCTGTCAATCGATTGCCCAATCGATTGAATTAAGCCCAGGATTCTGTTTTCATCAAAATCCTTCACCCCAATCGATTGGCTCAGTGAAAATCCTCAGTTTTAGTTGTATGATTGATTGCTCATGAATCTTATCCATGTCTTGATTTGTTATGTTTTAATTAGGGGATTGAGAACTTCATTCTGCTTTCATTTTTAATTGGCAAAGTATTGTATGAACTTTTCGCATATTGAAAATCCTGATAAGGTGCATGCTTAGTTGAAAAGTTATTTTAGCATTTAAAACTTAAATGTTATGTGTTAACTGTTATTTTCGGTTGGTGACCTTTACAATTATTGTGGAAATCTGGGCTTTGCCCTCAGATGAGAGTCAGGACGATCCTACCGATTCGTACCCTATGGACGGGAATGGAGATGGGAACGCTTGACTGCAGCTACGTTAGGAGGATCTCACGGGGCGCGTGGAGATCACTCAGGGTGTTTAGTTGTGTTGTAAAATGATCAGATTAGGTTGACATAGAGGGATCAGATGTTTTTCTTTTGCATTGTATTTATTTTAAAATGGAAGACTATACCTACACTAATATTGTCAGCTTGACATGTTATTTTCGATGGGTTACATGTACCATTTGATGTTGTGTAAATGTTTTGGATTTATAATTGGAGAAACTTTTCCGCTGCTTGTAAATTATAATGACTCAATTATTTATCCAAAGGCATTTCTTTATTTATTTCTCTATTTTAGTTTAATTACTTTTGAAAAAAAAAATATACCCTCGCTTTGAAAAACGGGGTGTTACAGAACCTTTGGATTTATTTGACGTGTTTACGATTATGTGATACTCTTTACCTTAATAATAAATAAATATGTTTGGAAGTTTTGTATATTTAGTTATTTGAAGAAGTTCATAGTTTTAAAAATATGAAAAATTATATTTATTTATTTATTTGGGGTTTAGGGTGTCACACATTTCTACATCACAAGTTAGTAGTAATTTCGGTACCCATATTGATTTGGTTCCTTGATGGTTAGTGTTTCTCTTTGAAGAGGTTTTCTTCTTATCGTAAATGTAGATTCAAAATGTCCATGCTTCCCTCAATAAGAACATATTCTTTTTACTTTCTCAATCTTTTTCTTAAAATAACAGTCTTTATGAAGGTGCCCAATTTTTTTTGCAATGGGAGCATTTCCTTTTAATCTCAATATTTTGAGGTAAAAAGAGATTTTCATAGAGTTTATGTTTTTGAGAACTTTCAAAACCAATCCTAGCTTTGTTTTTTGTTAGTTCTTCAACTTTATTTTTTAAGACCATATGGAGGTTGAGGATGAGTTTCGACTATCCTCTCGTTAAGAGTTTTTTGTTGTTTAGACATTTTAAAATGAGACCGCTCCAAATCTTGAATGATTTTAGCATATTCATCATTCTTAGTTTATAGCTCCTCATTTTGTTTCTTTATTTAGAAAGTTGGTTTTTTAGGAATATACATTTTTTAGATAAAGTGTTTGAGTCATTTAAGAGGCTACATAATTCAACTATCACAACTTTACATAAAGAACAAGGTTAAAAAACAATTACCTCATTAGTATTTGAATTTGAATTTGGACACATGATAGCTTATTTCTCTTCTAATTCTGACGATGAATTTTTGTTTGGAGGACTTTGAGTTTTTTTAAGTTCAGTCATCTTTCTCTATTTGTGATACTTTCCTTTATGTAGATACTTTGAAATTTTTTACAACACTTCTTCCTGGATCTTTTCCTCTTACACTGTTAAGTGCTCAAACTTTAGAGGTTGAGCTATAATACCAATTGAAGTGGCTAAAATATCACTAGAAGGGGTTGAATAGAGATATTGTAGTTTTTAAAATTTTCTTTTAACTTTGTATCCTCTACGAGAGGATAAAAATCAGAGGATAAAAATTTGAAACTTTAAGTGATAGTTAAATAAATAAAGAGGAGAGAGTATAGAAAGTGACACGCTCAAATTTATACTAGTTCACCCAATTAGGCTACGTCCAGTCCTCAAAAACTTGTGAGTTTTCACTATAGCTCAAAATGACTTGTCCTCTTATGGAACTATTTTTCAACTGTGTATTTTCTTAGCCTCACCAGGCTTACAACATTGTAATTTTACTAGCCTCAACAGGCTTACAAAATAACTCAAGTATATATGACCTTGAGGATATACAAGTAGTAATGTGTTTGTTTTGGGTATCAAATTATAACTTTCTAAGATAAGATAATGATGTGAAGCTGTATATAACACACTCAATAAAATTGATCCTCAAATCTGTTTAAGTTTGGAAGAGTGTGTAGAATAAAGAGAATGCTGATAAGCTTGAATAACTTGGATGTTTTCATGTAGATGTTTCTCTTAATATTTGAAGATTAATACTCCTCTATTTATGACTGCCTTTGGAGCTTCATGTTGAGACAAAATATCTCTCAAATAATTTTAATGATAACAAAATTGCTTAACAGATTATGATTGTGGTTAATGACTAATTTGTGCTTTTGAGTGAATTCTTATAAGAAAATAGGTTAATGATCAATAAGATAAAAATGAGAAAAATCTGACTCAATCCATCAAGTTTTCAAATTGGGAGGATAGGATGAACCCTTGAGAGGATGACCTTCAGATGCATAATATTCATCATCAATGTAACCATGATTTTTAGTCATGATGAGAAGTTAAAACAATATCCAAGAATGAACAAATAAAGCATTTTAATCAAAGAAGTCAAAGGCGGGATTTAACTGGTACGAGGATGGGTTGTACGAGGTACGAGGATGGCCAATACGATGTAAAAGGATGGATCTTTAGTCAACATCATTCTCAAAATTTGAAAACGACCTAGTACTTCAACTTACAAAAAGGTTGTAGCCCACAAAGTCAAAAGTATAGCCTTACATGTCTTGAAGAATGAAAAGAGAAAAGGACAGCTCATGACCAAGTACCTAGGATGTTTGGACCTCCTGCACGAGGATGGACTGCATCTGTCCAAGGACAACTGGACGACAATTCTGTAATTAGGATTAAAGACCTTGGACTTTTTGATCAAGTCCCCAACGGTCATAAGATGTTTGTCACATGGAAAGAGCACCACAAGATCTCTATAAAAGGCAGTGAGCTCTTCATTATTAAATACACAACAACATTGCATAAAAATAGTAAGTATCTTAAATCTATTAAGAGAAATTTCCATCCTCTCTTTATACTTTCTATAATCCTACACTAGATCTTTGAAATATCTTTTTAGAAAGTGTTTAAGTAAAGAGAAACATACTCATATCACTTTGTAATTTCCACGTGAGTTACACTTGGAAATCGTTGAAACTTGTAAGAAACAAGATTGCGAGCTTGGTGAGACTATATAATACACAAAGCGTAATCAACCTCTGTGAGAGGTTAATCAGTTTGATCATTAGTAAAATCTCACAAGTGTGTGAGGATAAGACGTAGCCTTCATTGGGTGAACCAGTATAAACGTTTTGTGTGTCATTCTCTATATTTTCTCTCTCTTTTACTCAGCTCAAATTCAAAGGTTTAAATTACCATCCTCGGGTTTGCATCCTCTCAGAGAAGATAGTTTTTCAAAGCACGTGAAAAACATTTTTAAACAACAAAATCCCTATTCAACCCCCCTTCTAGTGATATTTTAGCTACAACAATTGGCATCAGAGCAAGGTTCTCTAGAAAATTACATTTAACAATGTAATAGAAAAAGGTCAAAAGAAAAAATGTCAAAAACTAAGTATATTCCTGAAGGAGGATAATGCAGTAGACCTCATATCACAAGACAACAACATGTGGTATGTGGTTGAAAACGTGGATCATGTCATCAAAACCAACAACACAGATGCAACCTCCGACGAGAAACCTCAAGCACAGTGGACGGCTGATGAAAATGCTAACATACTCCTAAACTCTAAAGCTCATTTATTTCTAATGTGTGCTTTGAGCAGGGAAGAATATGACAGAGTTGAAGAATGCAAAAACGCTAAGAAACTATGGGACACTCTGAAGATCCATCATGAAGGATCATGCCACGTAAAAGAAGCGAGGATTGACATGGGAGTAATAGATTTCGAACTATTCGAAATGAAGGAGGAGCAAAAAATTGATGAAATGTTCCCAAGGTTAACAATCATACTAAACAATTTGAGATCTCTTGGAAAGGTATACTCTGTTCAAGAGAGGATAAGAAAAATTCTAAGGAGCTTACCAAAAGAATGGAGACCAATGGTGACTGTCATCACAGAAACAAGAGACTTGGCTAACATGAAATTAGAAGACCTGGTTGGAACTCTAAGAGCTCATGAACCATTGTTGTTGGCAGACAAACCAAGCAAAAAGGGAAAAATGATAGCTCTAAAATCCAGCCAAATAGAAAGTTCATCCTCCAAGAAGACTGAAGATGTCATAAAAAAGTAAAGCTCAGAGTATCCTCTATCTAAGGATGAGGATGAACTCGCTCTGATTTCCAGAAGAATTCAGAGGATGATAAATCGAAGAGGACAAGATAGAAGATCCCCTCAAAAAGAAAAGACTGACAAAAGTCAGATAACTTGTTTTGGATGCAACAAGATGAGACACTACAAAACTGAGTGTCATCTAAACAAAAGAAACTCAAGAAGATTTCCCAACAAACCCTACAAAAACAAATCTATGATGATTACTTGGGATGACAGTGTCGAGTCATCCTCTGAGCAAGATAAGGAAGAAGAGGCCAACCTCTGTCTCATGGAAAAATCAGATACTGAAAAGGTAATCATCTCAGAATTATGTCCTACTTGTGAAAAGCTAGAAATTGAATTTGACAATCTTTTAAATGACTCAAACACTTTATCTCATAAATGTGGTTTTCTCAAAAAATAAACTTTATGAAATAAAGAAACTCAATGAAGAACTTCAAGCTAAGAATGAGAAGTATGAAAAAATCATTCTAGATTTGCAGTTATCTCATGATAAATTATCTGAGCAACATAAACTTTTAAATAAAAAGAATGTCAAAATTCATTCTCCAAAAGAGGACAAGAAAAGGAAATCTTGAAAATAGAGGTTGAAGAACTAAAAAATGACATTACCAACTTTGTTAAATCTACTGAAACATTTCAAAAGATAATGAGATCTCAATCTGAAATCTTTGACAAAGCTGGTATTGGATTTAAAAGTTCTCAAAAACAAAAATTATATGAAAATTTTTTCTTGCCTAAAAAACAAGGGGATATGCCAAAATGCACTTTTTGCAAAAAAAACATGGGCATATTTTCAAAAACTATCACGCTAAGAAGAAAGCTAACAACATAAAGAAAGGATGTTCATTCTATGGTAAACATGGGTACCATAATTCTATTTTTTATCACAAAGGAAAATCCTCACAAGAGGAAAAACTAACCAACAAGGACCCAATGCTATATGGGTACCTAAGTTACTTTTAACCTCTATAACAGGTTCATCCTCTGATCAACAAAAGAAAACCTTGGTACTTGGACAATGGTTGCTCAAGGCATATGACAGGGGATAAGCACTGTTTTATTTCCTTGGAGATAAAGGATGGAGGATCAATCATGTTTGGTAACAATGATAAAGCTCAAATAAAAGGTACATGTATTATTGGTAAAAATAATTCTGCTAAAATAAAAAATGTATAGTATGTGGATGGTGTAAAACATAACTTGCTAAGTATTAATCAATTATGTGATAGTGGATTTGAAGTTATTTTTAAGCCTACTCTATGCGAGGTTAAATATTCATCCTTGGGTTGAATTTTCTTTTCCGGTTTTTGAAAAAAGAATTTATATGAACTATATCTGAATGATTTACCTACTGAATCTTGTTTTGTATCCATTGATAAAGATAAATGGATTTGACACAAACGAGCTGGTCACACAAGCTTAAATACTATTTCTAAATTAGCTAAATTAGAATTAGTGAAAGGTCTTCCAAAAATTAATTTTGAGAAAGACAAAGTATGTGAAGCTTGTGTCAAAGGAAAACAAGTTAAAATATCGTTTCAACAAATCATCCTCTTGAACTTATTCACATTGACCTCTTGGGTCCTATCAAAACTCCAAGTCTTAGTGGAAAAAGATATGGTTTTGTAATTGTTGATTATTTCTCTCGTTTTACATGAGTTTTATTTTTGAAACATAAAGATGGAGCTTTTGAGGCATTCCACCATTTTTGCAAAAAGATTCAAAATGAAAAAGGATAAAAAATTGTGTCGGTGAGAAGTGGCCATGGAGGTGAATTTGAAAATGAATCCTTTAAAAATCTTTTTTGAAGAAAATGGTATTTCTCACAATTTTTCTTGCCCAAGAACTCCCTAACAAAATGAAGTTGTTGAAAGAAAAAATAGAACGTTACAAGAAATGGCTAGAACTATTTCAAATGAAGCCAACATTGGAAAATACTTTTGGGCCGAAGCTATCAACATAACTTGTTATGTTTCAAATCGTGCATCAATTAGAAAAATTTTAAACAATCCATATGAACTATGGAAGGGCCGAAAACCAAATATTTCATATTTTCATATATTTGGATGTTATTGCTACATTCTAAATAATAAAGGAAATTTGGGAAAGTTTGTCCCAAAATCTGATAAAGGTATTTTTCTGGGTTACTCCACGTCATCAAAAGGTTGTAGAATATATAACCTTAGGACTCAAACTGTGGAGCAATCCATGCATGTCATTTTTGATGAGTTTGATGACTTGTGTTTAGAAAATATGGATAAATTTGAAGAAGATGAACATTCATCCTCTCAACCACCCAGTCCAAACGAAGAGGATGATTCTGATCCAACCTCTCAGCAACCTCCAAGAGGATGGAAAATACTAACGCATCATCCTCCTGATTTGATCATTGGAAATACTGCTGATGGTGTTAGAACCAGAAATTCTCTAAAAGAAAATACTAACAACATGGCCATGATATCACAAGTTGAACCCAAAACAATTTATCAAGCAATTTGTGACAAATCATGGATTGAAACCATGATAGAGGAGCTGTCACAGTTTGAAAGAAACAAAGTATGGAATCTTATGCCCCATCCTCTGGACAAATCCTTCTTTGGAACTAAATGGATATTTAGAAACAAACTGAATGAGGATGGAAAGGTTATTAGAAATAAAGCAAGATTAGTAGCACAAGGTTACAACCAACAAGAAGGAATTGATTATGATGAAACATTTGCACCCGTAGCAAGACTCAAATCAATAAGAATCCTCTTAGCTTATGCTACTCATAAAGGTATCAAACTATTCCAAACGGATGTCAAAAGTGTGTTTTTGAATGGATTCTCTAATGAGGAGGTATATGTTCACCAACCTCTTGAGTTTGTGGATGAAAAGAAGTCTAATCACGTGTTCAAACTCTCAAAAGCTCTTTATGGATTAAAGAATGCTCCTTGAGCTTGGTACGAGAGGTTGAGTTCTTTTCTAAAAGAGAATGGATTCGTAAGAGGATAGATTGATACCACTCTTTTCAAAAAAACTCTTAAAGAGGATCTGTTGATTGTTCAAATATATGTAGATGATATAATATTTGGATCCACAAATCAAAAGATGTGTAAAGATTTCTCCAACCTCATGCAAAGTGAGTTTGAGTTGAGTATGATGGGAGAATTAAAATTCTTCCTTGGTTTACAAATTAAACAACTAGAAAACGACATCTTCATCTCTCAAGAAAGATACACCAAGGATCTACTAAACAAATATAACATGAGTTCAGCCAAGAGTATAGGAACTCCGATGCACCCATCCTCCATGCTTCACAAAGATGATGAAGGAGCTCCAATATCTGAAAAAGAGTATAGAGAGATGATTAGATCCTTATTATACTTAACAACTAGTATACCTAGCATAGTCTTTGCAGTAGGTTTTTGTGCAAGGTTTCAATCCTTCCCTAAAGAATCTCATCTTACAGCAGTAAAGAGGATTTTGAGATATCTTGTTGGCACGATCAATCTGGGAATTTGGTACAAGAAATGTTCAAATCTTGACCTCATAGCTTATTGTGATGCTGACTATGCAGGAGACAAAGTTGAAAGGAAGAGCACAAGTGGAGCTTGCCAATTTCTTGGTAAATCTCTAATAAGTTGGTCATGCAAAAAAACAATGTACCATTGTTGTATCAACTACAGAGGTTGAATACGTATCAGCTACACAATGCTGCTCACAATTACTATGGATTAAAAATCAACTACATGATTACTCTCTAAGGTACGTAAAAACTCCAATCCTTTGTGATAATACAAGTGCCATTAATCTTTCAAAAAATTCCATTCAACATTCTAGATCTAAGCACATTGAAATCAAACATCATTTTATTAGAGATCATGTTCAAAAAGGGGACATAGAATTGATTTTCATTGACACTGAAAATCAGTTAGCAGATATTTTTACCAAACCTCTCCAGGAGGATCGGTTCAAAAATATCTTGGAGAAACTCTCCATCATAAATCTGTCCAAAATTATTTAATTAAAATTTCTTTTAACTATTGTACAATAGTTGTATTTCTCTTGTTGTGATTGTTTATTTGTCAACATTATTCCTGCTAAAAGGTCTCATCTGATTTTTTTTAAAAATAAACCAAAGGATGAGAGGATGGTAAAACACCAGAGGACACAGTGTCCATTTTGGTGAAACTCCCTCTTGTTACGTTAGACAAGGCATGCACGTGCCTCCTCTTCCATTGGCTAGTCAATGTGGCACGACCTCCTTAGCTTTCGATATGCATTTAATGCGCAGACGGCTACAACAATCCGTTACATCCATGCCCCTAGGTTGTCTCATCCATCATCATCATGACCTACTAGTGAAACGGCTACCCGCCTCCTTCTCCTTCCACTAATGTTCACTCTCTTTCAAAATTCCATCCTCCTCTATTTAATCCTCCTTCCTCTCTCTAAAATTCAACACTTCCAACTCCAAACTCTTACGGGTTCATCATCCTTCTTTACTCTTATTCCAAATTTTATTCATAAATGGCTTGCTCTAAACTAACTGCAAAATGCAAAATGTTTGATCAAACTCCAGAAGACATTCAAGATGATTACTCAAGTACGGAGTATGATAGTCACAAAGAAGATCACCCAAAAGCAACTAATCAAGAACCTTTGAATATCATTCCTCCTTCTTTGCTATCTGCAACTATTCCTTCTCCATCCACTACTTGTAAATCCACAAAACCCTCATCCTCCAACACATCCTCCTCTTCACCCATTAGACGATCCTCCAGAATTACGTCTGGAGTTGTTTTATCAAGAAAGACGTTTCCCCAAGACAACACCGTTCATGTTGTCGACTCTAATAATTCTGAACAAACACTCTCTGCAGAGTTCATACCACAACCACCTCCTGCAAAAACCACCTCCAAAGCTTCAACACCTAAAAAAGCTAAATCAACTTCACAAAAACGACCATCCTCCTCTTTGAAAATTTCTGCTAATGTCCAATTATTTGATTCTCCAGTCTTGGAGACTAACTATATTTCAAAATGGCAAAACAAATCGGTGGTCGATGGAAAAATCACTGACCTTGCTGGTCTAAAACAAGGAGGCTTTAACGTGGAGGAAATTTTTGATCAACTTGGATCGACATCCTTCTTACGCATCAATGAACCCCAATATCCTCGTCTTGTAAGGGGTTCACATGGAGATCAACCCCACTACACTATGTCAAATTCTGGGCATTCGCAATGAAGGAGCCTATTGCTTCTCAGAAAATTGGTACTCTCAGTGTCAAATCACTAGAACCTCTGTCCTCCAAAACCTCAAGTGGCTTCCAATCTCCTTCCTACGTGTCGTATCCTCCATAACATTTGTGTGCACTCTATTGTGCCCAGAGCTGGAAGTTTTGAGAAGGTCATTGAGCTTGACCTCCTGCTCATTCATCATCTGATGTCTGGCACAACTCTCCACCTTGGTAATATCATTTTCTGCTTCATGTTAAACGCTGATGTGTTGGGTCGATCAGCTTCCTATGGGATGATCATGACCAAGATTTTTAAATTCTTCAACCTCCCACTTGACGATGACCAATCTGTTCACTTTAAGAACACATTATCAATGAAGAATGTCAAACAGATGAGGCTTAAACCTCATGCTTCTACTCCTCTCAAATCAACTGCACCCCATTTCAATTCCTCTGGATACTGCTCATCCTCCACCAACAACTACCTATGCTGCAATCATTGAAGAACCTGCTCAACCTCTACCTGAGGTCACTAGTCTGTTCAGCTCCATTGATTCTTTTTTAGCTACGACGATTAATAACTCATCTAAGGACAAAGCTGGGAGTTCTCAAAATAAAAGTTCAAGTGTCAATGATCAATCAAAGGACTCGAACCCCAATAAGAGGACTGAGGAAAGGCAGAATCACAAGCAGATGAAGTTGTTCAAGACCATTAGAAAGGATCAAAAGAAACTGCTTCAACGTTTCACTCACTTCCTGAACACTATTACTCAATTTGGTCTCATTCTTGAATAGCTTACCAAACATTTGGTCCTACTATTGCTCCTGGAGATCATCCTCCTGAGCTACCAGCCCAACCTTCCTCTGTTGTTCTTGTCTCTTCTCCATCATCCTTGTCTAACGAACCATCCTCCTCTGAGTAACGTTGTGGTTCATACTTTTTGTTGCTGACCAATTCAGGGGGAGATAGATTATGATCATCTACCTGTTATCTTTTTGTTTAACTATTTGATTAAGATGAATCTTTTTGAAGTGCCTATGTTATGGTTGTTAATGTTTATGCCGTTTTGAACCATATTTTGTAATATTTATCTCATTAATGTGAAGTCTTTTTATGGTTCAAATTCATGTTTCAAAACTTTGGCATATGTTCAGCGAGAGTAACCATTTTTAAATTTAAAAAGATTACTCTTATGATTTAGGGGGAGCATAAACATTTTATCACTAAATTTTTCATATTTAAAATCATAATCTAAAGAATTTTGTCATCATCAAAAAGGGGGAGATTGTTGAGACAAAATCTCTCTCAAATGATTTTAATGATAACAAAATTACTTAAGAAATTATGATTGTGGTTAATGAATAATCTGAGCTTTTGAGTGAATTCTTATAAGAAAACAGGTTAATCAACAATAAGATCAAAAGGAGAAAAATCTGACTAAATCCATCAAGTTTTCAAAACTGGAGGATAGGAAAAACCCTTAAGAGGATGGCCTTCAAAGATGCATAATATTCACCATCACTGTAACCATGATTTTTAGTCATGATGAGAAGTTAAAACAATATCCAAGAATGAACAAATAAAGCATTTTAACCAAAGAGGTCAGAGGCCAGATTTAACTGGTAGGAGGATGGACTGTACGAGGTACGATGGCTGGTACGATGTAAGAGGATGGATCTTTAGTCAACATCATTCTCAAAAGTTGAAAACGACCTAGCACTTCAACTTACAGAAAGGTTGTAGCCCACAAAGTCAAAAATATAGCCTTACATGTCTTGAAGAATGAAAAGAGAAAAGGACAACTCATGACCAAGTACCTAAGAGGTTTGAACGTCCTGCACGAGGATGGACTGCATCTGTCCAAGGACAGCTGGATGGCAGTTTTGTAATTAAGATCAAAGACATTGGAATTTTTGATCAAGTCCCAATCGGTCATAAGATGTTCGTCACATGAAAAGAGCACCACAAGATCTCTATAAATGGTAGGGAGCTCTCCATTATTAAATACACAACAACATTGGATAAAGAGAGCAAGTATCTTAAAGCTATCAAGAGCAATTTCCATCTTCTCTTTAAACTTTATATAATCCTACACTAGATCTTTGAAATATATTTTTAGAAAATTTTTAAGTAAAGAGAAACAATCATACTCATATTACTTTGTAATTTTCACATGAGTTACACTTGAAAATAGTTGAAACTTGTAAGAAACAAGATTGTAAGCTTGGTGAGGCTATATAATACACAAAGTGTACTCAACCTCTGCGAGAGGTTAATCAGTTTGATCATTAGTAAAATCTCACAAGTGTGTGAGGACTGGACATAGCCTTCATTGGGTGAACCAGTATAAAAGTTGTGTGTATCATTCTCTATATTTTCTTTCTCTTTTACTTAGCTCAAATTTAAAGGTTTAAATTACCATCCTCGGATTCGCATCCTCTTAGAGAGGATAGTTTTTCAAAACACGTGAAAAACCTTTTTAAACAGCAAAATCCCTATTCAACCCCCTTTCTAGTGTTATTTTAGCTACAACACTTCAAACATGTGGGTTAGCAAAATATAGTTGTTGGAGACTCTGCTAAGTTTCCTTGGACTTGTGTGTATTTGCAAAACTGCCATTTAGTATTTATCCGCCTATTAAGTATGCTGAGAAGATGATTGTGGTGGTCCATCCTTGGATCTGGTTTGTTTAAGGATGAGGTTTTCATTAATTTTGATGTGACTTGTCCTTTTTGGCTTTTTCATTTCCCAACACCTATAATGTCGTGCCTCATAAGTCAAAGACAACATTTTTTGTACTTTGGTACTTTTACTCTTTTTTCCATGTGTGGGGATGAATAGATAACATAAGTTCATCCTCTCTTCTGTCTTGTTTATCCTCTAATCATAGAAGTTATAATTTCATCCATGAGGAAAAGTATTAAGTGACTGTTGGAGACTTGATTAAATGTCCATGGTCATTAATCTGATTTACAAAAGTGTCATTCAACTGTCCTTGTAATACATGAGCTTAGGAGGATGAGTTTGAAGTCCATCCTCGGATTCGAGTTTTAATCTTCCTTGAAATTTGGACATGAGCAATATTTTTCCTTTCTGCTTTTTCCAAGACTTTTAGGGTCCCTTCTTTCCAGGTTAGGTACAATCTTTTTCCTTTTTGACTATTCCCTATGTAAGAGGATGAATAAGATCAGAATATTATCCTCTTATCGTGCAACCTCTGACAGGAGGATAGAGCTTCCATAAATTAGGACATGACTTGTACTTTTGACTTTTTCATTTTCCAAGAATTGTAGAGTCTTGCTTTTCAACACCTTTTCGTACTATGGTAATTTTGGATTTATTTTTTACGTGCGAGGATAAATATTTTACATGAGTTCATCCTCTTTTCTACTTTGTTCATCCTTTGTCATACGTTCCTCCTCTTTTTTGTTATGATTATCCTCTAACATAGAGGTCATAAAGTCATCCTTATACTTTAGCATTGCTTGTCTTTTGACAAAGATTCATCTTCTTTTAATTTATGACGTACAGTCATCCTCTGAGTGTTTATCCTCCAGTTCATAGAACTTATTAGATTAAGTCAATTTTTTCTCCTTTTTATCAAGATGATGAGGAACCTGCTATCAAGGATGTTCATAGATGATCATTCTCAGATCTGGATTCTTCATCTTCAGATATGGATTCTTCATCCTCTAATTTTCATATAGACACATCTTGACCCTTAGTTTTTGTTGACTTCTTCCAAGACATTTTAGGTGTGATTGAGATACAACATATTGCAATAATCATCCTCGGCTTGAGGATCATCATATATATATTTATGAAGTAGCCTCCTCAATTCTTTCATTGTTGACTTGATATAATGCACTTTTTTTATGCGAGTGGCTTCAAGCTTGACCATTTATGTTCTTTTAACAAAAACTCAAATGCAAACCTTAGTAGATCACCATTTAGAAAATTTAATATTTATTTTATAATATTTGTTGTCATTAAAACACATATCAAAAAGGTTTTTACTTCAATAATATGTTTAAGATATCTATATATATATATATATGGAGACACGTTTAAAATTATTAATGGAGAATTTATTATCGATTTTTTTAAGATGTCACACGTTGCTAATAAATTTATTTGTCAATTGAGTTACAACGAGAGTAGATATTTTTATTAAACTAGATTGAAAAGTGAGTGATGTGATGTGTGTAAGAGTATTTAAATGTTGTAATGATTATTGTAGTAATATACGTAAATATTTAATTATAATATATATATATATATATATATATATATATATATATATTTTGTAAGTTTAAATAAAAAAAGGAACTCAGCTTTATAAGAAAGCCACCGAACCCATCTTCATGCTATTCTTCTCTTTTCTTAGCAACAAAAAAAAAAGATAGAGAAAAAGATGTTAGTGGTTTAAAAAAAAAAGAACACAAACTCCATTTATACACCTAGATCTAAACTTCCATTCAAGAAGTGTTAGGAAGGAAAGATGCTCCCATCTACAAGGTAGTACTTGTGAGCTAATTTATTTGAGGCGAGACACTTACTTCCCTCCCCTTTTTCTTAAATTTGCAAACTTTTATATGTGTGGATGATGAGTGAAATTTTTGAGTTCTTAACAAATCATTTGATGCTTGTTGTTGTTGTTGTTGTTGAGAAAAGTGAAATGAAAACATTTTCCTTTTATCTCTCTCAAACCAAGGGGAGATAATGTTTTGTTGGTTTTGTTTGATTAATTTGGTTTAATGTAAAATTAGGGAGGTGTTGAGTCTTTTATTTAAAATAAATAAAAATATTTTTAATCCTTGTTATTGATGTTGTTAGTAATGGTTAGAAAAAAAAGATTGATTTTTGATGTGTTTGAGTTATGTAATGAATTATTTTTAGATAAATGACTTTGAACTGAAGTTGAAATTTTACAAGAATAATACTATTAGTCCTTACTCGTTGTAAACTCTTTTAGTGAAATATATTCTAATGGGATTAGGAGTAAGGAAAGGGTTTTAAGGTATTTAAAGTCTCAAGGACTAAATTGACTAAGTCAAACACTATTTGATTGAAGTTCTTGGCATAAGCGAGATTTTCATTGTGTTTGATTGTGGTAGCAATAGTTGTTGAAAAAGCAGTAATTGAGGTAACGACTCATTCCAATTTTTAGTTTACACATAGGGACCATATATGTGTGATTGATGTGTGAATATGTGATGGTTAATATTGATGTGATTATGCATTCATGATTGATAATATGGGTTGCTACATGTTATGAATTTTATTGATGAGAATATGTTTTGAGTATGCTCTGTGAAAAGTATTAAAAATTATTAGTGTGTAACGAGTATTAAAATGGAGTCTTTTAATAGCTGCATTTACATGATAATTGTTGAGAAAAGGTCAGAGTATGCTCATGCATTTCATAGTTAGTGGTGATCGTGATGGGCCACGGGATGGTTCCATGAGTTGATTGGTCCATCTTATCCTTACAAGGATTTTTAGTCGTGTAGGCCTGTGATAAACTGCATGCTGGTAAATCAAGCTGATATGTGATAAGTGACACCTCAATAATTAGTACGTGTAGGTTTGTGATAGAATGCACTCTAGAAAATTGTGTTGATATGTGATAGGTGACACTTCAGTAATTAGTACTAGTATGTGTGAGGAGGTACATTTATGACTTACACCCCTCGATGACGGTTTGAAAATTCTAAAATCATGTGCACTAGCATATAAACATTGCATTAGGGTGCTTGGCACGCGAGTCATGTTTGTTATGTTATGATATATGTATATACATGTTCTGTTATTGGTTGGTTTCATACCATAACTTCCAAGTGTTTATTGTTTGTCTTCATGACATAATTGTTAGTGGAGGTCTCTCGTGTTACTGTAGTTGTTAGTGGATGATCAAACTAGTTTTTTTTTTTTTTGTATAGGGCCTTAATGTCTTTCTTTTGGTGGTTGTACTTATTTTATTTTGAGATTACTGTAATTATGACATTCTTTGACAGTTGGCTTTTGTTTGGTGGGTCCATGTTCCATTTTTTTTAACGTGATCATGGGGGAGATTACATTCTTGGAGCAGTACTTTTGCGTTGGTGTTTGCTGAGAATACCGCAGGGGTATGAGTGATGTCTGATAGGTCTCATAGCCCGATGTATTTTCTATTTGTATACTTTGGATTATTGTCCCAAAAATTGTTTTAACTTGTTTGTATATATGATGTAATTATTTATGACTCTTGTCGTTTTGTGCTACGACATATTATTTTATTAAGTTGTTTTTTAAAAAAAAATGCACTCGCGCTGTTAAAAATCAGGGTGTTACACTTCAACATGACCAAGTAATGATGCAATAGCCCGATAGGCACAATTTTCATCAACTATCACATTAGTTATATCATCAATGTGTTGTTGAATAATATCAGGAAATTTTCTCAAGAATAGAGATGTATTGAGGATTGATAGGGTTGCCTCATCGAGGTTTGTGAGGGTTGCTTCATTGAGATTTGAAAGGGTGGCTACTTTGATAAATATGACGGCCTCTTCTTTGATGATTGAGATGGTTAGGAACCAGGATGCTCATAATATGTTACATTAACATGCTTAAAGTAAGAAGGGTCTCAATATATATCATATCCCTTCGGCTTTTTACACATACTCTTATTCATTTGTCCTTTAATTTTAACTTTTTCAAATTGGGGACACATTAAATTTGTAGTTGGAAAAGCAAATTCACACACTTTACTGTTCAACAATCTTTTTCCTATACCATCAAGTGACCGAAAGCATTTCTATGATCCATCCATCTTATTAGACATATTCAAATCTGATTCATCTTCTAGGTCTTGGGTTAGTTCACCCTCCATGTTTAACTTCCTCCATTTAATATGCAATGAATCTAGAGGAATTGGATCATCTGACAATTTATATTGTGTGTATTCACAATGCACAAGGTAACCCGTTTGTTTTTCTAAGAGAGAAACCACATGTGAATTTTTGGGTATCCATCCACTCAATTTTCTCGTATTCTTCACCAATGCATCGTTGAGCATATTTTGATACAAATGTATTTAATCTCTGATAAAATGGATTGTTGTATTCATGCTCTTTATCGTATAAACTTTTCTTAAATGTGCTCCTGATTTTTTTTAAGTTGCAACATTATCATGTTGTTCATAGCCTTCCAACATTTACACGTGTCACTCATGTTGCATTCCAACATTATCTTCAGTTTCCAATGAGCAAACTCAACCCTATTATTAGAGGTAAATTGTCACCATGAAACAATTCAACAATATATACTAAACTTACAAATTTGAAGTTTTATAATGACGTGACATACCTATTAGTCGTTGTTTTTCCAAAATGCATCACTCGATTACTCTATACTTCAACAACCAAGTCTCTTTCACATAATCAACAAATACTTGATTATCAACACATGCTTGATCAAACATGTGCAAGCGCATGATGTACTCTTTTTCATCACTACAATACATAAAATCTTTCCACATATTCAGTACCAGCTTTTGTCTATCCTTCAAGATATATTGTCTGTATTTTGCTCAAACATTTTTGTCGATATGAGATCAACAAAGCAAATTGACAGCATGTGGAAATACAATACTAACTGCTTTTATCAAAGCAAGATATCTGTTCGTCACAATTACATGAGGAAATTTGTTTTGTGTAACAAACAATTATCTTAACCTATCTAATGCCTAACAAAAGTTTTCTTCACACTCTGATTTCAAATAAGCAAATCCAATTATAAATGTTAACTTTGTTGACGTCATACCATCAATTTTAAGTAATGACATTATGTATTTATTGGTTTTGTAGGTGTTGTCCATAATCAATATAATAGGAAACAAGTTCAACAATTTCACTAAATCTGAATGTGCCTAAAAAATATCTCTTATAACATATGAGTATTTCCGCTTTCTATTCCAACACACATATTTTGCATCTTCAACTAACACATATTTCTATTCCTAGGACCTCTCACCTACAATCAAATAATACTCATCTGCTTATATATTTATGAGATATGTGTAACATTGTTTATGTCCTAGTCTTGCAATGAGTATAATTTGTACCTTAGTGCAAAATTATATTTTGGTAAATCATGAACATGTTTTTTCTCTTCTTCATCTAAAAATCCAACAAATGCATGCCCCTCCAAAATATCAGGTAATTGATGGTTGTGAACTCTACAAATTACTTTAATTTTTCATCATAAATAATCTTTTAATGATTTTGATCTAAGCTTAAAAGGACAACCACACTTTTTTTGTTGAACTTTGAGTTGAACTATCAACACATTTGTATTTTCCTCATTTGTCACAACCTAGTATTTATTTATTCATCCTTCCTCTCTCTTGTCACTTTCTTTGATCTAGTGATAATAACTGTCACTTTATTTTTATTACCATAGCCCAATTCACAACAACGATCTGTGTATCAAATATCTTACATAAAATATAAAATAAATTATAATAACTAATCATAATAATAATTTTAACAATATTAATATTAATTATAATTATTCAGATCTGATATGTGACAAAAATATTGGTAGTATTTATGCATATTTTATCACATAATAGTAGCAGTTTATCTATATCTGTTAAAAAGATACAAAAAATTTAAATTATTTAAAAATATTTTTATTTTTCAAAAATAATGGTGCATACTAGAAAACTGTTTGACAAGTTTCTGGTACAGAAGAGTATACTCAAAAACTTGTGAAATATTTTCTATTCCAGTTCCTATACCGTGAAACTTATAAAAAGTTTTTCAATAGTTTTCGATAAACTTTATATAAGTTTTTCGTTAAGTTCCTATACCGTGAAACTTATAAAAAGTTTTTCAATAGTTTTCGATAAACTTTGTATAAGTTTTTCATTAAGTTTATGTACTGAGAAATATAAATTAAGTTTTTCAAAAATTTCCAAAAAACTTTTACTTATCGAATTTTTTTGATTGATTATCCTGAAAAATTTTAAATGGTGAAAAATAAAAAGTGTATTTGAGTTTGTAAAATAATAAAAATAAAAAATGGCAGAGTTGATATTTTTTTTTTAAAAAAATGATAGAGTATAAGTATAAAAGTGGAGGTATAGAGCAAAATTTTCTTTAAAATTCTATAAATGTGATTTTGTAATGTCTCAGTAAATTAAAGGGATAATATTTACATCTTTGTTGATGTCTGGGTAACAATCACTCTTCTTTTTCAAATTGTTCTTCAAACCTAAAATTTCACAAATTTATTAAATAAACTTTTATTTATATTGGACTTTGTTATTGGCTTTTTTTTTCTTTACACACAAGTTATAAAACCCATTACCCTAAAAAAATAAAAACTTTGTAAATCTGAAACAGATATATATTTCGATATTTTTAACTACATTCTAAATATTCTACTTGAATTATTTTCCTATAATTATGAATCTTTTAGAATAAATATTATTTTCTAAAATATTATATTTAGTTAAAAAAAATGAATAGTATTTATTTATATATTTGTTTTTAATAAAAAAAATCAAAATTTTAAATTTATATAAACACTCGTATATTTAATTGTAAATGTTTTAATAGAATAAATAATTATATGAATTGTCAATATTAAAAAAAACAATTATATCATTTTAACGGTTTTCTACATACGCTATAAAGCCAACTTTGTACTATCATCTATATTTGATATATATGTTTTGATTTGATTTTACTTGCTTTATATTTTGCAATTCATATACTGTATTTAAATATATCTTTTGGTTACAAGATATATAGATGGTTTCTAAATAGGATTGGTTACAAAATATCTATTTATGCATTAATCACTACGTCCAAAAATAGTATTTTATAGTGTTTTTTTTTTAGCGCTATAGTATCTAGTATTGTTAAAAGATATATCAGCACTATTTAAAATAAAAAAACACTGTAATATATATAAATATATAGCTCTCAACGCTTCACTCAAACTCGTTTTACAGTAATTTAAAAAAAAACATTTTTTTAAAACACTGTAATAAATATGCACTTTTATATTAATTTTATAGCGCTTTTCATAAAAATAATGAAATCTTTAAATTCACACTTAGGAATTGTTTTTAAATTGATTTATCTATATTTAGCAGCAATTACTAATGTTCCAAAATTCAAAATTTTAAATATTACTATGATCATACGGTTAAAATCTTGATTTGCATGAACATATGGTTTTTTTTGTTACTATAAGAGTTGTGTCAATAAAATGTTAAGCCATCTTCGATAGTATTTTTACGCAATTCATGTTTTATTCTTTGAACTATAAAATTGTATCAAATTAACTGAGCAATATTAAAATGTCATCGTCAATAAACATAATCACCACTTCAATAATCATTGACTATCACTATCACTGACTATCCACCTCCAGCCACCACCATCACCTCTAGCCACCGTCAATACCACTAGTCACCCACCTTTATCAATCGTCACCCCATTTCTGACCACCACCACCACCATTCAACAACTTCCATCATCATCTCTAACCACAATAATGATTGACCACTAACCTCTGACAACCGTCACCACCACTTTCAACCAATATTACTACAATTATTAAATAAATTTCAGTTTTTTAATATTTTAATTATTTGAAAATAATTATAATTATAATTTCATTTGATTTTTATATTTTATATTTTTAATTATTTTAATATGTTAATAAGTTGTTTATATTTAGTGAATTCATAATAAGATATAGTAAAGAGAGTGACTCAATTCAAATAAAATAAAATAAAAATTGAAATTCAACTAACAATTGAAATTCAAAACTAAATATTGAAAACTAAAAAATATGTCGGTTTAACATGAAAAAAATTTAACAATGTGAAATATGATTGGTTCATGGCAAGTTGCTCCCCCTTAGAAATGATTTTATGAGTTCTCCTGTACTTCTCTTGCAAATTGCAAAATGTTCAAACAGTTGAAACTTGAAAATTTCTTCAAAATTTTTTCAATCCAAATTTCTCTTGGTCTTCTTCAAAATTTCTCTTGGACGAAATATTTCAATCCAAATTTGGTACGAAACACAAATCCTTAATGTTGGATTTGTATCTACAATTCGCCTTAAGAACATTGGAGGCTAAATATCATTTTCAAAATTGCTTCAGGTATTAGCACTCCATTATCTCTTGATGAAGCAACCAACTTAAAAACTTTGGGAAATTTCGGCCAAGTTTTGATCGATTTGGACATGTTACAAGAGCTGAGAGATCTCATCATTGTTGAGCGTGAAGGGTATGCATTTTTTGTTTACATTAATTGTTAAAAATAGTCATTGTTTTATGAATCTTGTAAGTTATTGAGTTATCATTAAACAATTGTCGAAAAATGACTAAATTTATTACGGATGTTGCAGTTGCAAATAAGTTGGTAAAGAAGTATGTTCCTAAAAACATTGTTGTTTCGGACAAGGTTGAAAATGAACTTAGAGATAAAGATATCCAAGGAATTAGTACTCATCGTGTTTCCAATGTTGATAAAGGAGGCACCACTGTTTTTCAAGAATTTTCTCTTTCTGATCGGGAAAAAATTAATAAAAATTATGAAGAAACTTTTAACTCATACTCAATTGATTCTGGAGAATCAGAAATTCCTGAGACACTTTATGAATATGAGGTTCAGCCTATCTAAAGTCCTAAAAATGAAATTTGTGTGATCTTCGGTTTCATCTTATCAAATTTAGCTAACACTAATCATCTACCAGATGATCAACATTATTTATATATGTGTGTTATTGGTTCTTAGAGTGATGTCATGTAAGAGGAAAATAAAGTTCAAATCCATCAAATCTCTTCTGATTTGGAAGTCAACTCAAATGTTATTGTTACTAATGATAATTTATATCCCATGATTGTTTATGACGTGGAGATATTGCAGGATTTAAAAAAAAATAGAGATGTTAGCAAAACAAATTGTAGAGATGACAAGAAGACAACAATTATTAGTTCTCACAATCACTCTATTTCTAGTGAAAAGCCTTTTCCATAGGTGATTTCTAAGGCAAGAAAAAAATATGTAGAATGATGCTATAGTATATAATTTTCGATGATGGAGTAAAAATACTGCATGATTTGAAGAACTTTTTCAACACATTTTATTTTTCAGGGTAAGGTTTATGACCCACCAATTGTTTTTATTTTTCTTTTTTAAATAAATTTTTAGCATAAAAAAAAAAAGCATTAGTAAAGTTAGTATATTTGTCCATGATTTTAGCTTTTTTAATTTCTCTATAAAATCGCCAATTTCTTCATTTTTGAAATGCGTTATTTTGCATCGTTTGTCTTCACCGTAAGCCTTATTTAAGTGAAACCAAAGCCGAAATGACCATGTGAATAGTGGCCACATATTCCATTGATTATTTTATCTTATTTGGAGTAAGTTTATTTGACAAAATTCAAGATTTCCATTTTAAATGGTGTTCTTATATTTTGTTTTTAACCTTTAACTATAAATTATCGAGTTTGACCAATTAGAGAAAGAGGCGTCAAAAGAACACAAGCTTTTCTCATGCGGATTTGGATTAACGTGTGAAAATGTCGAAATAAGGTTAGGGAGCATTTGAATTGATGAGTATAATATCAAGAGAGATGAACGAGAAAGTTGTATTTCACAATGGTTCATTTAGGGCTTGCTACGTTTGGTTGTCGCCCTTTGAGACATAAATGAATTGATGTGTAAATATGGGAATTGTGAGATTAAAATGTGGAATAGAAATGTTTATAAGATGTTGATTGATTTAATTTTCATTGGATGTGTGATATTTGATATTTTTGCGATATTAGATGTTGAATGAATTTTTTACCTATGTTTACCTTGATGAGTTTATGTGATGTGATGATAAAATATAGATGCATTATGTGATATAAGTTTATGTGAAGATGACATGTGATTGATGACTCTTATGTTATAAATTTGTGTTGAGTATATTGAAGTAACTCCATGAAATAGTGGTGATTTCAAAATATGCTAAAGATTGTGCTATTTAATGGAGCAATCTAGGCCAACAAGGGGATGAACTAGATGTTATGAGTCATTGACGTGGAGATTATCTTGTCATCTTATAAGTAGGGCATGACAAGTCTTGTGATGTTGGGGAAGAACAAATGAATGAGCCTAATTGTGAAGGTTTGTTGTTTAGCTTAACGACATGATTGCTAGATCTTAGGGTATTCTGGTGAGGAATTACTAGGTGACATTGGAGTGTCACTCCAAATTACCATGCAACACATATTTTCTCTGATCTTGGCGTATATGTGTCTTGGGTTGAGTTGAGGGGATCTATGAGGGCATGACCAATTTGAATTATTCGTGCATAGTATCAAACATTCTAATCAAGTACTTCAGAGTTAGAATGATACCTAAATATGAAGAAGTATAGTCTAAGCTCATACATAACATTGCAATATCTTGTGATTGTTCTATTGTTATTAATGTGTATCAAATGTGATAATATTTTTTCTTAGATAATTTGATGTTATAATGAAATATTGATTTTCCTTGAGTAATTTTGACGTTATAATGTGATATTATTTTCTTGAATATTTTGATATACCATGATATATTATAATACAGTTTTGTTATGACTATTTGCATGTTTTTCTTACTTATATTATACTATCAATATTATTTCGAAACTCACTTCATTCGTTGTGTGTGTTTGACTAGCTTGCTCATGCGTTTGTGAAATCGTAATCATTACAAGTTAGAAAGTTTTGATGTCAAAGTTTGGGTGAAACCGCACTGTGAGAGTGACATTGGGAATGAATCTTTAGAGTCTTGTAATTAATTAGGTCATTTGACTATGATAACGGTGTATTTTTCAAAAAGAATAGTTTAGTCTATTTTATTGTTACTTTATTAGTGTGATTTTATAATGAAAAATTGAAAATAGTTTTACCCTCTTATTTAAATGATTTTCTCTTCAATCTGAATTTGTCTCTGAAAAGTATTTTAAAAATGTTACTAAAGAAGATGAAACATTAATTTGTTTTGCTTATTAAGCATTCTTATTATTTAGTGAGCAGTAGATATTGTTTTATAAATGGTCAATATATCCATACATTATTTTTCATTCTAGATTTTATGATGCATTTTGGTAAATATTTTCTATGTTTTGTGTAACAACCCCAAATTTCAAAATTTAGACTTTTATAATTATCCTTTAATATAGAAGTTCATCTCAAATTTATAGAACATTAAATTTATTGCAATTATTTTATAAAAAAAATGTATGTTTTGTTTTATTAAATTTCTATGAAGTCTTAATGGCATTATGTATTTATACAGATATTTATTTTTGAGTTTTGAATGTGGGTGGCAAATGGAGCAAATTTAGAGAGATTGAGGGATAGAATTGAGAAATAGGAATATAATAAAAGGGGAAAATAGTAAGTTTCCGTACCTAACTAACTCATATCTTGAATCACCTATATTGTGCACTAATTGAACGAACTAAACTGCCTAAGAACCACAATGGATTATAATAAACCTACTATAGAATCAAAATAACCTAAAATATTAATCCATTGAGACTTACACACTTATTGGACGAACCATATTGACTAAGAATCAAAATAGATTAGAATAAACCTATTAAAGACGAAAATGACCTGAAATTTTAATTCATTGAGACTTGTGCACATATTGGACGAACTAGATTGACTTAGAACCAAAATGGACTAAATAAACCTAGTAACAACCAAAATGGCTTAAAATCTTATTCCTATGAAATTTATGCACTTATTGGACTAACTAAATTGCCTAAGAACTAAAATGAATTAGAATACACCTATTAAACACCAAAGTTACCTAAAATCTTAATCCATTGAGACTTATATATTTATTGGACTAACTAAATTGACTAAGAACCAAAATGGACTAGAATAAACCTAGTAATGACCATAATGATTTAAAATCTTAATCCATTGAGGATTTTATGGACAAACAACATTGATAAGAACTAAAGAACTAAAATGGACCAAGTGACCTACTGTATATTTGCTTCATTGAGTAGTGTGTTTCATTACTTCTTTTGGACTCATTTACTGCTTTATACATTGTTAAGGATATTGTGAATCTGAAATGTGGAAGTTAACCAAAACACAAAAGTTAATGGTAGCATTTATCATATATATGTATGGGCAACCGACGTAAGATTGAATACCGAATAGATTTGGAAAAGGGAGAACACAATTACTCACCAATAAACACTCCGGCATTGATAATTTCAATTCAAAATGATATATCGAGAAATCAAAGTACATGGCAATTAGTAATCCTTAGGTAAACTAGTAATCCTTAGGTAAACTTAACAAGTCTTAATTAATAATGACTCTATCTACTAATTAATAATAAAAACCTCAATCTATAAAAATATCAAACTACAAAAAAACCTAAATATCAAAGCTAATAATTAATAGCCTAATCATTAGAGTTACCCAATCCAAAAAAATTAATATTTTTCATAAATTCCTAAACAAATCAATACATCTTAATGAAATCTAATTAGTTTTCATATTGAAAAGAAATGTCAAAATGAACATAACAGGGAAAACATGTAAATAATTTAAAGATAACTACTGTATTTGTTTTGACACTTAACAAACAATTAAATTCTAAAGCAATGATCAAGAAATATGAACAAAGAACTGTTGACAGATTAACATGCAATTAAGCCAAGTGCATCAAATATTCAAATCATTAGTGAGAAATAAATTCTAAAGCAACAATCAAGATATATGAACAAATAACTCTTGACATATTACCTGTTGAACATCTTTAGCAGTATCACTCTTCACAAATTCACTTGTCACACTACGCGAAAAAACGGATTTTACAGCGCTTTTTTTAAGCCATTTACAGCGCTTTTTCAAAAAAATAAGCGCTGTGGAAACGAGCGCTGTAAATGATACAACAGCGCTTTTAAAAAAGCGCTATAAAACATGTAAATACAACGCGCGCTTGTTATGCACATTTTACAGCGCTTCTTCACAAAAAGCGCTGTAATATGCACCCCATTATATGAGTTATGGGTGTGCATTTTACAGCGCTTTCTCAAAAAAGCGCTCTAAAATGCACACCCATAACTCATATACGAGTCGGCATATTACAGCGCTTTCTCACAAAAGCGCTGTAATATGCCCACCCATAATTTCATATATGGGTGTGCATATTACAGCGCTTTCTCGAAAAAGCGCTGTAAAATGCCCACCCATAATTTCATATATGGGTGTGCATATTACAGCGCTTTCTCAAAGAAGCGCTGTAAAATGCCCACCCATAATTTCATATTATGGGTCTGCATTTTACAGCGCTTTTCTTGTACATTTTACAGCGCTTTCTCACGAAAGCGCTGTAAAAGGTGCACCATTAAAGCGCTTTAGAACAACATTTTACAGCGCTTTTTTAAAAAAAGCGCTGTAAAATGTGTTGTGTGTTTTTTTTTAAACGCTGTAAATTAATTATTTGAAATGAAAAGCGCTTTTTAGCTTTTTATGGCATTTTTTTAAAAAAGC
>NC_021164.2:33188689-33208305 GCF_000331145.2 Cicer arietinum
AAATTAATTATTTGAAATGAAAGGTGCTTTTTAGCTTTTTATGGCACTTTTTTTAAAAAGCGCTGTCTTTTATCTTTGTACCCAAAATTATTTTTGATCCAAAATCACTTCACAATCAGTAGAACAGAACATATTATAGACAATCAGTTCACACAATCAGTAGAACAGAAATCAGAACTCTGTAACTTTATTAACATATATGTAACTCTGTAATTTACAACCTAAGTAACTACATTCAGATACATATATACAACCTAATTTACAACCTAATTACCTACATTCAGATACGTATATATATATAACCTAATTTACAACCTAAACTACATTCAGATCCATATGCATGTTCATATATTGTGTCCTATGATCATTTACATATAATAACTAACAGAATATACATTATATGCACTAGCTACCATATAATATTCAGATCCCTTGCCCAGCAGCAAGCTATTTCCCAGAAAATCAAATAATTTTCATGTCAAGCACGTACTGACACCATTCTTCCTTTAATTCCATCAGATCTTCCTCAGAATATGATGGACTGGAATTGGCAAAGTACTGCAATATAAAAATTGAACATATTATATTAAGTTAGTATCAAATATATAGATAATTTATATATGAAAATCATATAATGCAAATACCGTACCGTTTCTGGGATAATAGTTTTATTCTTCTCAACAATCTCCTTCATGAATCTCAATATGTAGTACCCACAGTCGATGTTATTTGTTTGACGAGGGCACTTTATTGAGATCCATGTAATGTTATTAGACTTCTGCTTCGACACTTTAGCACCTCTTTGAGCTCGATAAACTTTTAAGGCACTATCGAATGAATAAATGTGATTATTAGAGCATGAATATTTATATATATATATAAATATATATATGTAAGAAATAAATGAATATTACTTACGTGTCGAGCATATTCTTTATTCCGGGGTGATTGGTGTAATCGCCGTGCACGGGATCCAAATAGTATATCACTTCAGAGACCGCATTGATTGCAAATAGCACCCAATGTGCCCTACAACAACAAAAAATTGGTTAAGCAATTTTGTTTATAGACAACTAATAAATTAAATTCTCATCAATTAAAAAAGATAAAATTACGTACCCTGAATTATATGGTGCCAAGAACAATTTATCACTTTCTTTATTTCTTAAAAACATATCTACAATGTAGTGTTTTACATTGTCTGGATCGAGTTTGAACATCGACATCTTATGCGGAGACAAGAATGAGTATTTATTTGACAGTTTCCTCGTGCACACGACCTTCTCGTACAAAAACCTTCAATGAAAATTTTAAACTAGATTAATTACCAATACATTTAATTAATTACAAATAAATGCAATTAAAAGTATTTTTTACCTTATGTACAAGCTGATTACAGTAACACTCAGCTCCTTATGTTCGAGAAGATCGTACATTTGCTCCTTTTCGAGGTATTCAATATACTCATCTCCAAAGATGTCTTTATTCATTTGTACGATGGGCGAATCGTTGCTGCTGCCCATGTTCCTTTTTATTTGGATGTCAAGACACGCCCCGTATTTACCAAGGCGTGGCTGACTTTTATTAGGAGCAGCAGCAGCAGCGACCGATTTTCCCCGATCTAGATTTTTTGTTGCTGCAAGTTTTGCAGCTTTATTACCCTCCAGCCTTTGTAGTTTGGCAGCCCTATTAACCTCCAATTTTTGAGGTTTGCTGCCTTTTTTTGGCTGTAGGGGTGGTTTATTTATTTGGACCTACAAAAATGAGGTAAAATGTTAGTTTATTGAATCTGAAAAAATGAAAAACCTTAGGCAATAAATGTGACAAACCTTTTCGGGAGATGTAACTGATTTGTCCTTGGGAATCTTTTTTTGGAGGGCAACAAGGTTTGTGGGCCATGCCACGTAACTGCCAATAGCGTCGCTTAAGAACTTCATATCTCCATCGTTGTCCGGTATGGGCAACGGTGCAGTTGGTTCGAAAGCAACCGTAGGCGATACTTTGACATGGCCCGCGGGGATCGGAATATTGTGCAATACTTCTCCCGAAGTATTGTGCAATATTCCTTTTCCCACCTTCCGTTGAGTCGGCGAGGACAAGTATAGGACACATGTAGTGACACCCTACATCAATAGTTAAAACATAAGTACAGTTAATATATAAGTTTGTTTAATACATAAGTAATTACATAAGCAAGTAAGTAGTAAGTAATTAATTACCTCGGGAATACTCTTCAAACCGACGTTGCAACTCCCGGTTTCACTCTCCATTTGTATTTCAGGTTGGAGCTGAACCGGAAGTTGCTTGTCTTTATTCGTATTCACCAAGAGTGCCACTTGCTCCGATAGGATTCTGAGCTTCTCTAATACTTCCTCGTTGGAAGGTTTTTGGCGCTTCTCTTGAGGAAAAAAGCTTTTGGGAGTTACGCCAAATCCTTTCCCCCTCACTCGACCGGAATACTCAGGGACATTAAACACTTTCCCAAGAATGTCCCTGCACGTATCCTTGTTGCCCTCTTGAGTTTCAGAACTTTGTTCAATAGTTTCCTAAAATACATGTAACATTAAAAAGATAAGTTCAATAGCATTTTTAAAATACAATATTAAAAAATATTAAAGTGATAATATACTTACACAAAGTTCTACAACTTTCTTGACATTTTCATTATCAACCACTCCTTCTTTATTAACACGCGCTTCCTTCCACAATATATGACGACCCAAGGGTTGATCGGCTTGGGTGTCTTTTCTCTATTCGTTAAAATCATAAACAAAATAATACAAATTAGTTACACACTATAGTTTATAATACAAATTACTTCATTATATAAAAGTGATGTTTAATTACTTACAATTTGTTGTTCAAGGCGTGCATATCCCATACGTGATTTCTTGTATGGGTGTTTTGGGTTGCTTGCCCGTTCGCGATTTGCCTTACTAATATTCTATATAAAAAAAAAATAGCAATTGTGTAAAAATTTAAAATACGCTACGAATATGAATAATAAAACACAAATGCTAATAAATTAATCACTTACGACAAACGCCGGGTCAGAACGTTTGGAAACAAATGCACTCCATTCATCCTTTGATATATAATGTTGATATATCTTTGGAGGTTCAGCATTTGTGTTTCCTTCTCTATCTTTTAGATAGAAATTTGAGAGATGGGATCTAAATCCACGATGGATTTTCCCAGCAACTCTCAAAACATACGACTTTCGTTCCTCATCAAGAACAAAAGTGGTCTGCAATGAAAACAATTATAAGTAATGTATTTTACAGAAAAAAAATTATAAATGACAAAAGAGTAGATCAAAATATTTACTTGAATGTCATTCCAGATGATATCTTTGGCATCCTTCAACGCCTTATCTCTCCAGTTGTCTATTGTTATTGGGACATTTTGACGAACAACAGCCCCAATGTAGCTTACAAACATGGAGCTGTTGGGGTCAACTGGCTGACCACTCTCGTTCCAGCCAACCTAATAAACTCATATAGTAAGTACGTGCCCTAAACCCTAAAAAAAGATAAAAAACACACAGCAAACAGATTATATATAGTATACCTCAAATTTAATGCCATTACCCCTTGCTTTAATGACTTTCTGCATGATAGTTGCACCACATTTGACTTCTTTTTCGTAAGTCTTAGAGGTGCCAACTTCTTCATTTTGAACTTCTAAATCTTTGTTTGTATCCATTTAACTACAACAAGTTCAACATGCACTTTAGTATAACATCAACAAGCTCAACATGGATCATGCATTATTATAAACAAACTCAACATGTATCAGTATATCTTAAAAAAGCTCAACATGCATTTTAATGATTACAAAAAATTTATAACATCAATACCTGAATAATGGTTCGAAGAAAGATGAAATCTAAAGAACAGAGGGAACGCAGAAAGTTCACAGAAATATGGTTCAAAGAAAAGAGGGAACGGTATTGAAGAAATACGTAATGAGGGTTACGTATTTCAATGAAAATATATTGTGTGAAATGGGAGAGATGATCTTGGATGGAAATAAGGTTCGAAATGAAGGAGATGATCGTGGAAATAAGGTTCGTAAAGGACGGGATGATAGGGTTTGCAAAAGAAGAGAAGAAATGAAGGTTGAGATGAAGGTTACGTAATGAAGAGGAAACTGAAGAGGTAACTGTTATATATACGTAACACTTTTACAGCGCTTGTGAAAAAAGCGCTGTAATAGGTAGTTAAATTCAATAAAAGCGCATGTGTTTTACAGCGCTTGTGAAAAAAGCGCTGTAATAGGTAGTTAAACTCAATGAAAGCGCATGTGTTTTACAGCGCTTGTGAAAAAAGCGCTGTAACTGATTCGCGAAAGCGCTTCCTTTTACAGCGCTTTTTTGACAAGCGCTGTAAAAGCCTTATAACGTGATGCGCAAACGTTATATGACCTACTATAGCGCTTGGTTTACAGCGCTTTGAATCAAAAGCGCTGTAAAAGGTTCCGTTATTTTTAAAATATAATTACAACAGCGCTTGTGTTTAGCAAGCGCTGTAAAATGGGCGCTGTTAAATGTCATTTTTGGCGTAGTGTCATAGCACATTTTTGGAGAAACCGGAGAGATAAATAAAACATGCAAAGAGATTAATAACAGAAAGAGAAATAATAGTCTCAGAAAACTTACAAGAAAAAATTGTACAAAGCAGAAATAAAACTTGAAATCGATCATAAACAATACTCTTGTTCTTGTACACTCTTAAGCAATACACTTGGCAGTGAATTTTTGGATGAGTATGTTAACAACTGACATTTATATAAAAGAGGGAAGGGATAAACAGAGAGATATAGTAGATTATAATTTTAATAATAGGATTAACAAAGCAATAAAAAAAAAAGAAGTTATGTTACTAAAGACTCAATAATATTATGTATTTATAGCGATACATTTGACTCAATTTTAAAATTTGAACAAGTAATAATATAAAATCAAATTTAAATCAAGAACAATTATTAATAATAATATTACATAATATAAAATTCCATCCTAAGAAACATTCTAAGATTATTAATCAATCTTAATAGTCTCAATCATAAATTAAAAACAAATTGTAATAATTGTAAGTATTAATATAAAATTCAATCTTAAGGGATATTTTAAGATTATAAACCAATCCAACTTTTTTATGTTTTTTATTTCTAAGATTACCACTACAAATAATGGTTTAAGATATCAAATTCATATGAATTATTTTTCATTCCAAAAGTAAATTATAGAAGTCAAAACATTAATAGAAAAAACAAATATCGGAGAGAACACAACAAAAGTTGGAAAGAATAAAATAATCGAACGGATGAATCGTCATAGGACGAAACATAACAAAAAATGAGATACACAAGTTCATGATACAAGAGGAAGAATGAAATGTTTAGGCATCGCCAAAAAAATATTTTTTTACATTTTTATAATGTATAAAGTTCCAATAATATATTATAAAAAAAACATTTTAGTGAACACGTATAAAAAAAAAGCTTCAATAAATTTTTAATTTTTGGCAAAATCATTATTTATTTGGATTGATATTTTTCAGTCTAAAAAATATTATAGTGAAACATTTGTCTTAACTTTTGCTATAACCGATAAAATTTTGTATAAATCAAATAAAACATATTTTTATTGCAAATTATTTAATAATATTTTTACTACAACTAAATTGGCTAACGACGATAGTAGGGATGAGAGAAATATTAATTATAAATTGAGAAACTGACAAAAAGTGAGCACATTTCCCACATGAGAAATATTAGTTATAAATTGAGAAATCATAAGACAAGTCGTAACATATTGCTAACATTATTATTAGAGTGGTAATATACACACTATTTTCTTCTTCAACTAAAAGAAGAAAATTTTTACATAAGTTAGATGTTGCTGTAGAACAGTTGAAATGTATTATTTTATTTTTTAAAAAAATAGAGAAAAAATAGATTTGAAAATGCTATTAATTCTATTAAAGAAATTTTATATAGTTATTAAATAAAATATTAATAATTTATTTATTAATTTTTTAAAAGGTCCAGTCTAATAATTTCGCTTTAGGCCTCATCATTTGTTGGACCGGCCCTGAATATTCCATACCTTTATGTAACAAATTTAATAGCGCAAATAATATATGATATAATCTATATTTTTATGTAACAAATTTAACAGCCTAAACAATATGAGAGAGATTTGAAATTGACTTGAATTAATCAGGGTAATTGTTAAACCTTTTTTTAGTATATTTATGCAAACTATATATGAATTTTAAAAAGAAATTAAATCTAGTTGTTTATTTGATTGAAATTTAAGAATTAAAAACATTGTTTCGTTTTTATCTTAACACCTCATCATAAACAAGTTACATTATTTAATTAAAGCTTGCATTGTTATTTATATATACTAGCATGTAGCCCGTACTCGAGACATCGTCAATATAGAATTATTCATCATTTTCGCTATGTATAGTTTAAAATCAAAATATGTTTGATTCATGGTATTTGTTTGTAATTATATAATAATTTATTTTTTCTAAAGAATATACCCTTTGTAAATGTCAATAGTTAAAATATTGTGTATATAATTTCTTTTTATACGTATTATGAAATATATTAGTTGTAGGTATTATTTTTTGTTTTTCATAATTTTTTTTAATAAAAATAATTATATTTGAGATATTGTAATTCGTTAAATGTGGATATCTCTTCTTGATTCGGTACGTCGTGCAAGCGTATCCTTTTTTGACTCAAGTTAAACTAAAATCTTTGTTGGATATTAATTTTAAATTTATTAATATAAATACACATATTTTTTATTATATTAATTTTTACCATAAAGTTATCAAATTTTAATTTACCATTATATCTCTATGACTTGTATATTAATGAGTTTTAGTGGAGCGTTGTTATTTACATGAATTTTATGTATCTATATCTTGAAATCTATAATATGAGTTTAATTTTGGGACATCGATAATGTAAGTATGTATATTAAATTGTCAATTAATTATAAATACAAACTTAATTATATATTTTCAACGTACATAAGATAATTTGTTGAAATTTTTAAAAATATTTACCCTCAAATTATAAAAATTATTTTATCAAAAATACTTTGAATCACCACCAACCAAAACAGAGAATAAAATATCAAGAACAATACATTAATCTCATTAAAATTATATTATCAAATTGTAATTAAACATTAGACCCTCATGTTAAAAATAAGTAAACCTTAATCTATTAAAGAAATATTGAATGAAGTAAAATTGTGATTTTAAATTCAAAATAATTTTGATTAGATTTTATGAAATATATTTAAATTTAAATTAATTACAAAAATAAAATTTAAATTTATGTATGTAACAAATGATTTAAAAAATTAATTAGATAATAATAAAATTAAATTATTAAAATTTTAAATAGATGTTTAACTTGCCACAAATTATAATCTATGTCTCATATAAAGGGGATATTATTATTTTCTTTTTTACTCAATGACATAAATGATTTTTTTTGAAATAACCGTATGATTTTGTTACTTTCACTATTTTATTTGACAAATAGTAACTATTGAGATACTTAGTAAAAACTATATTTAATAGACCAAAAAAATATCAGATAATATTTTACAATAACTAACCAAAGAAAGATAATTTTATTAACTTAGAGCTTCAAATCATCACAAATTGGAACAACAAGCGTGAACTTAACCTTTGGGGATCCACTACCAAAAAAAGTATCTATTGTAACACTAAGATTTTGTGATGTTTTTTATCTGTCACCAAAACTACGTTTGCCTACAGTTAGGGTGTCACTATTTCTAAAATATTATACTCTTTTGTAAAAAAAATTATATGCACAAAAATCTTCTCAATTAGAAAATGGTTTTCCCTTTTTTTCTCATTTCTCTCATGTTTCATTAAACCGATTTCCCTAACTTTCCTCTTAGAAATTTGTCCACATTCTAGTTAGGGTGAAATCGTTTTCCCATTTTCCGTTTCAGAAATCGCTTTGCTTCTCTACTAACAATTCCATTTCCTTAGACTTTCCTCTTCGATTCATATTCTTCTTAAATCTTTTTGTTCAATGGGATTTCTTTCATAACAATTAAACAGATTCAATTTTTCCTTTCTTCTCTCTCGTAGCAATTCGATTTTCTGCGTTTCAATTTAGCTCTTCTTCTCTCAAATCCTAAAATCGCTCATCTTCTCTAAAATCGTTCTTCTCCTTTCGATTCGAATGTGTTCATCAAATTTTGTTCAATTTCATTCGTAGTCTCACAAAATCGTAGAAATTAAGTTTCAAATCGTTCTTCCATCTCAAGTAAATGAATATTTTTCTTCCATCACAATTTCCTCGAAATACATTTCCTTCAAGACCTGTTCATCGGGTTATCAGGCTCCTCCGTTGACTTCACCTATAAATCTTCTTCCCAAATCTACGACATTTTCGTTTAAAATTGTCGGGTTCTTCAAGGCAAATATTGGGAGGCTCCATGGTTTATTGTGACAACCAGCTATATTTAGTAAGTTGCAGAACTAGTTCAATTCATGTCGAATAAGTAAGTTGCAGCCTCTAGTAGCAATTTTATACATCTTGATATTGGTAATTGAAAAATCACATAACATGTTAAATACTAATGACTATCTTTTTGAGCAATGAACATTCATTTACATTGATTTCAGTCTTAGCTTTGCATGGTCTGCAAGTGAAAAAATCACCAAAGCGTGTTGCATAGAGATGATGGCTTTATTCCTGAACTTTCATACATATTTACATAGATACTTGATTTTGATCTTTAGATTAGGACCCTAAGTATCACTTCTTATCTTATAAAGTGCTTATTATTGTTTTGATTCTTAATTAGGGATGACTTCTTCTTTGTTTGATTTTTAATTCCTCTTACAGGATATTTATTTTTGCCATTCAATCCATCTAAGGTCAGTTCAATCATTCCCATCTCAATGCTTTTGTTTCTAAATTCCTCTTACACTCTGAATGCAACATTTCTTGAAACAAACAATAGCTTTTTTTGGCATTGACTTTTACCCTTTTCTTGACTCTCTTTTTCCCTTTTTGCTAAATCTATTACTGAACTAGAAAATATTTCTTTATATCTTTAACTTGCTAGAAGATTCTAGGTCTTTATTTTTTTTATTTGAAGACCTATGTTTTCAAAATGTAGTATTACATTAATTACTGTAATACCACAGAATCATACACACAAAGAGTAGTACAATAATAGTCTATTCATTATTCCGATGTGAAGTGCGGTGAACCAAAATTAAATGTTGTATGCGAAGCTGGTATCAGCTGACAAAAATTAGTGAAGGTTATTTTGAAGGCAAGTTGTTGAAATCAATGAGCAAACATCCATTCAGTCATATCTTGCTGGAATGTGGCTAGAGTAATTTGTAACTAGTATTAGTAATGTTGTTCTGAGTGCAATAGACCTGTCTGTTTGTGCATATATGTAATATTTAAGGTGTGTGCATCAATAGCTTCTATGGGAAACTAGCTCATAATAATTGTCTCGACTTTGCATATGAATTTTGAAGCTTTATTTGGGTATGGTGTCATTCTAGTTCTTATCATGACGAGGAGCATTATAGTAGTGTTCCATTAAAGGATGATCCTTGTGATGGACCTGCAAGGTCGATTGTAATTAAGGTTCTTATTGGAATTTTGTTTCCTAATTCTCAAATTAATGTTAAGAGTTAAGAGTAGTAGCTATTTACTGATTAATTCTAGTTTGTGAAAGGCGAATGTCGATCTTTCAGCGCCATCCCATCAAACGAAAGATAGAGCTAGCAAACCCTATGAGCAAGCTGGTAGGCAAACGTTTTAGCTGGGTCTGTAAAGGTGGTTATGGCTGGAAATGGATATGAAAACAGAGAGAAAATGGAACAAGTGCAATAAGTGGATGCCTTTTTCTTTGTTTGAAAATTGATGATATCTCAATTAAAGGAGAACTCTTGCAGCTTGCTGTTTTTTTTTCTTTTGGAAATTAACAACTTTACATGTAATTATAAATTCTTTGTTGCAGATTCTAGATCAGGTAAATGGAGATGTTGGGACTGTTATAGAGTTTCTAATAGCAGAACAACGAGCAGAAAAGTGCTCTTCAAATTCTGATTGCCTTCAAAGTCAGGCTAGTATTAACGGCAATGTCAAGTCATTTCATTTTGCACTTTCTGAAAGTCAAACCATCATATTTTCCTGTTCATAATTGTTAATTTGGTTCTCTATATAGCATATTACATCTTGGTAGGATTCATTCATGTTTGTGTTTACTATTTATACTCCAACTCTTAACTCCAATTTCTGGAATGTGTAGGTTGTGATGTAAATGAGAATCGTGAAAAGCACAAAGAAAACATCGTAGAGGACAAAACTAATGATGAATCAAACAATAGCTCTAGGAAAACCAATGATAAAATCACATTACAACAAAATGACAAGGTTTTCTTTCTATTTTTCTTCTTGTATTGTGATTTGTTGGTGTTTTAATTTCCTTTGAGTTGGTTAGGTGATCCAAAATCAATATGTTGTTCGCACTCACAAACAATGTTCTAATATTATGCTATCCTTTGATATTCTGGTTTGTTGTTATTGCTTCTCGTTCTATTGAGAAGATTCCTCGAAACAAGGTATGCACGTTTAGTTCAAAAAAGAAATACAAAGCTTGTTGTGGATCTACGTCAGGAAAACAATATGCTCAGTTTGTAGTGTATGCATCTTAGGTTAAGCTATGTGAAGTGTTTTTATTGATAGGATCTGAAAGGTCAGATTGCTAATCAGGTTCGGAGCCGAAGCATGTGGTATTTGTGTTATTGAAGTTGGAGTTTCAGTTTTCAATTCATCTCAACATTTAAATAAACACATACACTCTTGCTTTCAGGGATTCAGACACCTCCACGTGTTGGCTTTTTGGTACTCGGAATCATGGGCTCCCCTATGGCACAAAATCTGATCAAAGCTGGGTATATATCTTTATATTGTCATACTATTCTATTAATTAACCTACTAATAGTTTCTCTAATGCATTTTTTATTTTTTATAATAGTACTAGTATCAACTCAGTAGTAAGAGTTTGATTTTGTAAATTTCAAGAGACATACTTCAAATTCTGTTGATGATCATTGTAAAAGGGTAATTAGTTCACTTTATTAAATAATAATTTTCCTCTTTTTAATTTTTTAAAAGAAATTCTTTCAAATTTTATCCTTTAGTTTACTTATGATTAATATGCCTTGACCACCTGAAAGTGAAACCATGTGCAATATTGTTGCACAGGATGTTTACTAGTTCTTCACATTCTAATTTATTCTGCAGATATAAATCATCTCCTGAGGAAGTAGCAACATCTTGCGATGTCACATTTTCCATGCTTGTTGATCCTAAAAGTGCGGTGTGTGTATATTTCTGTATGGTTTTTTATTTTATTTTAAAGCTCATCTAGAAGTTATGAGCTAGTTGTATTTGTTCTATTCCATATCAGGTGGATGTTTCTTGTGGGAAGCATGGAGCTGCAAATGGAATGGGTCCAAGAAAAGGGTGCTATATTAAAGTTCAAAGTTATAAAGTATTTTCATTTGATTGCTACAATTTGACATTTAATAGAACTTGAAATAAATATTGATATATGCCTGATCATCTTACTATTGAAACTTTTCCATCTAGTTTGATTAGACTATGTCTATCCACAGTATAATCTCGTTGCATATATTTTCATATCATTATAATGTCTACAAGCCATATATCTACTCGATTGTTTACTTTTTGAAGTAATGAAATGGTAGGAAGATATTGTATGCCAGCTTATGGTGTATATATGTTGTGATGTGTTTCCTATGATAGCAAACTTGATATCTTTTATATTTTTAGATACGTTGATGTATCAACTGTTGATGGGGACACTTTTAAATTGATTAATGGACACATAAAATCCTCTAGAGCATTATTTTTGGAGGTTTGGTTGTTCATACTTTCGCTACCTATTCTCTATGGAACATACAGGGGGGGCTCTTCAATTTGGATTTGCATTATTCGTTGATTGCTTTTGTTGGATGATTAGATGAATATGTAAGTTGTAACACTTGGGAAGCCATTTCTATCTACCTACAGGCTCCAGTTTCAGGTTCATAAAAATCAGCAGAAGATGGACAATTGATATTTCTTACAGCAGGTGAATATTCTTCTTCCAGTACTAATAACTTTTGGCATGGGAAAAGAGGTGGTGAAGGATTTTATTTTACAAGTAGAAAATTCAGCTAAGATGTGTCATGTAAGTTGCGGCACTGTTTCCATTAGCTGCATATATTTGAAATTATGAATTTATGAAGTCTTTGCAATGGGTTATACTGTAAAGAATTTCATCCTATAGCTCGCCTTTTAATACATAACATTCATTTAGACTTTAGTTACAAAAGAATATTGGGAACTTAAAGAAATTGAGATAATGTATATTATATAATGTTTCAGGGGACATGAGTCTTTATGAAACGGTTGCGCCTTTCTGACACCATGGGGAAAGTATATATATCTAGTCCTCCATTAAAAAAATATCTGATCTTTCTTCCAAAGCAAACAATTAATTCATCTAACATGTATGCTTTATGCTTCAATGCAGTCAAAATTTTACCTTGGTGATGTTAGAAATGGAGCTGCAATGAAACTTGTTGTAAATATGATCATGGGCAGGTCTTTTAAAATTTGGTTCATGCTATTTTGCTTTTATTTGAGTTTGTTTTGATGATTAAGGCGACATAATTTCATTCTCTCTTTTTCATTGGTTTATAGTATGATGGCATCCCTTTATGAAGGTTTGCTTTGTGACACCTTAAATTTTTTGTGTAAAGTTTGCAACGGATAAAGAAAATATTTTTTTAAGAAAATAAAAACTTTTATAACTAATTTAAGATATCATATTTTTCAAAGTACACATGGAACAATTCAAATTTTATTACTCAATTAAAATAATTTAATTTCAATGAACTTGATTTAACTATAAATTCTTATTTTAATTCCAAAAACTTACTAGTACTAAGGTTTTCATATAAACAGTCATATTTAATTACATAACTAAAATATAAATTACAACTCTAAATTTCCGGTATCACCTATCAGAGCGGAGTTTCTCCCAAACTTGAACTTCAAGACTCATTAACCTGTAATAACTGTGATTTTGCAAACGCAGGGCCAAGCCAATCAAATACAAACAACGAATGAGGTGAGTTTTGAAATCATGTTAATAGTATAATATAAGTAACAAGAACACACATTTGATCATAAATAAATCGTATCATTAAACAAATATTATTCAAGGAAAAACATCACATAATGAAGTCAACGTCAAAATCAAGGAAAATCAATACATTTCTCTATAATATCAAATCGTCTCATAAATTATTATCTCACACAATACAGTCGAGGTAAACGTGTGTTGCATGTTAGCACCCGACATTTGGAGTGCTACCTCCAAGTCACCTAGGAATTCCTCACCCGAATATCTCCAAGGTCTAACAATCTTGCCTTAAGGCTAGACAGCGGACCGCCACGATCAGGCTCATTCAGTTGTACTTCCACTTCACAAATTCTAAATATTTATTTCTCCTTTCGTTGGCCTATGATACTCCGTTAAGACAGTCATCTCAAACACAAATTGAAATCACCATTATTTCATCAACTATGAGGTTACTTAAATATTCTCATCACAAAATTTATAACATCACTATCATTAATCACACAGCATCATCGTCACATAAACTAATCACAAATTTATGGCATCACTATCACCAATCATGCATCATCACTTAAACTTATCACAAATTTATAACATCACAGTTATTAATCATACATCATTATTATCACATAAACTTATCACAATGCATTCATCTTTTATCATCACATCACATAAACTCATCTAATCAAACATATACATAAAATTCATTTGACACTCAATATCACAATAATATCAAACACCACACATTTAAAGAAATTAAATCAATCAACACCTTACAAATATTTCTATTCTATATTTAATCTCACAATTTTCATATTTGCATATTAATTAATTTATCTCTCAAAGGGCTACTGGCATACGTAGCGAGCCCCGTATGAATCGTTGGGAAATACGGTTTTTCCGTTCATCTTACAATATATTATACTCATGAATTCAAACGCTCTCTCACACCTTACCTTATTTTGATGCTTTCTCAAACACAAAAATCAATAAAAATTTTCAATAGCAACTGCAGATCGACAACGTCCAGCGAGCGAGTCTGAATAAACGACGAGTTCACAAAAATCGTTGAGACGTGACTGATAAATTATGTGGAGCATAAAAATAAATGTTAAATAGTTAATGATAATTTCAGGAACAAAATTGGAGTCAAAACGATGAGAAAAAACTGTAGAAAATGTCTCACCGACTCATCCGAGCGCCAGAAGGGTCCGACATCAACTTCACCGAAAAATACAAATGAGTAGTGCTTCTTGAAGGTTTCGACGAGAGGAATCCAAAATTGGTTTCAGATTTTTTAGACGAGAAACGTAGTGATCGGAATCGGCCAAAAACAGCTCGCCCAAGGAAAGAAACACATTTGTTTCTTATTAAACGGAGTCACGATCGATAAAACTGATGCCAAAAATGGATTCAGTGGCCGATTTTGCGTGGGGTAGAGGTTGGGATCATTTCAAAATAGCAAGGAATTGATGGGATGAATTTGAGAGGAAGATAGTGTTGATGCGTGTTCTTTGCGGCTGATGTGTTCTGTTTATTTTTTGTTCTTTTTGTTTTTAATTGCAGATTGAGGGGTGTAGATGGCAGATGTAGAAGTGCGGGAGTAAAACATTCTGTTAGCCCCAACAGAGGGAGTCCAGTTTGAGGCAGAAATGAGGTGTAATGAACAACTAGCAAGTGTAGAAAAGAAAAGCTCAACCAACCCAATTTAGTGTGCAGATGTAGAAAATAGGGGTGTAAATAATCGTCTGATCCAAAAATTCATTTTTTAGTATTTCTAAAAGTCCTTAATAAATAATTTATTTTACTAATCCACGCTAAAAACTTTTTTTCCAAAACACTCATTTTAACATAATATTATTTTTCTTTAACAAAGATAAATCTAATTTTAACCAAAACTCTCATATTCAAAATAATAACTATAAGTATTACTATAACATTTTTCAAAATGATAACATAAAAATACATCATCATACCATAATAATTGTATGAAAATAAAGAAACTCAATAGAAATATTACTAATACTTCAAGATAATTATTTGTAAAATAAATAATTGAAATAGGATATATTTATAAAAAAATTAAATATAAAATTATATGCATACTTAACATTAGTCAAACATACAAGAAAATATCGCATCAACTACGAACACACATATACACGTAGAATCATCTAATATCTTATACTTTAAAATATGTTCACTAAAATACTATTATTTATAGAAAAATATATAAAATAATAAAATAAAATATTTATTATTTATATCACTTATTTAGTCAAATATATACGAAATTAGCGCATCATAGAAAGCTCCCATATAACGAAAGTTAGTCATCAGATTTATCCACATATATTCTAAAATAGTTTTAAAACCAAATTATTTATCTAAAATCCTATTTCATTAAAAAAATATTTATTATAAAATTTGGGGTGTTACAATTCTCCCCTTGTTAAAGAAATTTCATCCTCGAAATTTGTGGTGAACAACAAATGAACTAATATCAAACTAAATATCCTCGTGATTCAAACTTAGTACCCAAAGGTATAATCAACATACATAAGACATTCACTAGTCATTTAAGCACAATATGTCAAAAATCAATTAACTTAGCAAGATAGACTAACACGACCCAACAAATCAATTAAACACATCACAATCAACAACTCAAATATGAAGAAAATATAATGATCAATCATTATCGTTTATAGATATAACTAAGAATGTAAATTTAGTCAACAATAACTTATTACATTTAGTTGAATCAATTAACACATATATCATATACGTTTTCAAATTCAACTAATTTCTCAAACAATATTCTACTAGTTTTACTCTCTTAAAAATGTTTAAATTCTAACAACAATTGCTCTATAGATTTCACAAAAGATAGACATATAGATAAACATTTAAAATATTTCACATCTTCAAGAATTACAAACAAAAACACATATAACAACTCAATGACATGCAATCACTTAAGTCTTTTTTTTTTTTTTTAAAAAAAAAGAAAAGTAATGTGTATAATCATAGTGAAATAGGTAAATATTTTCACATATGGTTTCAAACACATTCAAAGTATAACTTAATTTCAAAGTCTTATACACACATTTTATTTATAGAACTCTTACAATAGTTCTAGGTCCTTATAAAATGAGAAAATATAGAAAAACAAGATACCAACACAATGTATTTATTCATTTTAAGTAAGTTACTTAAAAGATCAAAAGTACTTAATTGATAAGTTAAGTACACACCTCCAACCTAATTTTCACGCCACATAAATAATTATCAGCATTCAACATTGATGTAATATAAGACTCGCCATCACTCAAAATTGTATACGAGATTAATATGATTTTTACTATTTCAAAAATAAAATTAACAAGTTTTTCTAACAATAATAATGAGTTATTGTTGTCTCTTTTATCGACCATGAACCATCGGGGTAGCTAGTCCCTCTTATTCATGTCGTTAACTACTTAAGGTAACCATAACTGTAGTCATTCAAATTCAAATATGGGTAATTAAAAGTATCACTAACGTGGTTAGGAGTGCGAAGACGGCGCCACAACTCCTACTCCTTATTTCAAGTTAAAAACTCACTTAATTACACATTTCCAATAATTTATTTATAATTTACAACTAGTTATAACCACAAAATAAATGACATTTGCATCAATATGAATCACCAATTAAAATAAAGCAATATATATAATTATTTCACTTTTAAACACTCTCAATTACTCTAAAAACTATTCACAGATTCCCAATACTTAAAACGCCTGAAACAGAAACACTTTCACATTCACCTAATCATATATACATGCAGATAAAAAATTCAATAATTGGCATCATGATGTAGAATATTCTCATAGCAATCCAACAACAAGAAATTTATCAGAATTAAATTATTAATTAACCCTTATTTTTAATCAATCTTTATCATTTAACGAAAATTGAAACAAATATTTTTCAATTAGCAGGTAAAGTAAGCAACTATTTTTACTCGTAGTCAATATAACAATCATAAAACGAAAATAAATCTTGAGTACATAAATCATTTTAGTGGTTAATCAATATTCTAAAATTTTATTTCTAACATTTAAATTATTTTAATAGGATCACTAATCTTTTAATACCATAAAATAATTTTTCTTCAGAATTTCAAACTTTTCCTTGGATTACTTCTTAATAAATCTTACGATTTTTTTTTTAAACTATTTTTAAAATCAATAAGATTACTAAAATTTCACCAATACCTTAACCATTAAAAATACCCCTCAAAATATTTAAGCACTCTTAAAACCATATTTTTCGACCTATATTTTGAAATAAAATAAAATCATGTATATAAAATAGATACAAGATTTTCTAGCACACCAAAACTTCTAAAATAGTTATATTTTTTTCTTCCTAATTTCTGAAAAACAATTTTTACAACAAATCTTCTAGATTTTCTTAAAAAAAACAACACATAGTAAAACTTGAAATAAATTATTTTTCTCTTGTGTGGCTAATCTAAATTTTAAATAAATTCATCATAAATACATATATTATTTTTTTTTGTAAGAATCAACACAACTCCAACACAATTTATTTCTCTGAAATAAGTCAACAATGATTCAAATATAAAATATTTCCTTTTATAAAATAAATCAACTTTAATTCCTTCACAATTTTCTTTCTTTCTAAAAGTTTAACTTTAAAAATTCAACAAACCTTGAATATTCGAGAATTACTATTGCTAATATAATGAATTTTATACTATTTCAAAATTATGACGAACGTCCTAAATTGATTTTAAAGGAAATATAAAAACATTAATCATTCAGATACAATCATCAATACTTTCAAGTGATTTAAAATTAAAATCCAAGCTTTAAAAATAGTTGTTTTTTTTTAACTTTTATTTTATTTTAATTTTTGTTTTCTTTCACTTTTTCAATTAGTAGACATTTTATCATTTGACAATTTTTTTTGTACCATTATAAGTCATCACTAATGAGTTCTTAAAATCTAAAACTCTAACGTCAAATTAAACTCTACTAAGTTCACGATATCTAAATCAATCATTTCAAACAAATATCTCAACATGCTCACGATTCAATATTCACATAAGCTCCTCTAAACCAACATAACAACAGATCCTTTTTATTTTCCTAAAAATGACACATAGTAAAATATGGTGTAAATTTTCATCTATTTTAAATATTACATAAAATCAGTAGTATAGAATTATTGTTATTTTATAAATCAACAAAAAATTTAACTCAATTTAATTTCTTTAAAATAATCAAGAGTAAATTCAAACAAAAGTTATTTACATTTGACAAAATAACTTAACATTAATTCCTTCAAATGTCATTTTTTTTATTCTAAGTTCTAACGATCTCTAATATTCAAGAATTAATATTATTAATAATATGAATTTCCTAATATTTCACAACTACTACTAACATTCTAAATTGATTTCATTAGCAAGATCAAAACTTTAATAAATGACCCTAAATGCAAGGTTTATCAATCAATGATTAGTATTACGTCGATTAAATTAATAATTTCAAAGATATAGCTAGTCAATTAAAAAAATTATTAATATCTATCCATTGTAACAAAGAGCAAATAATTAAATTTAGAAACACAAGCCACAAGTTCAAACAAAAGGTAATTAACGTAATCATGTCAACAGTTCAAATTAACTCAAATCTTGACAAATACACAATACAACAAGAACAAGCAAACAGTTAACAATTATCTTCAAAAATAAGAGATTCCACAACAAAATAAGAATAAGCAAGTACTTAACAATTGACAATAATCTTTCAGGAATCATGTATTACAATAGAAAAAATACATACCACTTAACACAAGTATAATAGGTAAGCATTTCAACACTTAAATTGGAGCACAAGTCAAACAATTGACTCAAGGTTAACAATTCTAACTAACATATAACCCACTCGACCTGATTGGACATATCTGCTATGATACCACTAATGTAACATCCTAAAATTTGCAGGGGATGTAACACCCCAAATTTTTAATTAATATATAATAGTAATATTATAATAAATTATATTATATGTGTATTTGTTGTAGTTTGATAAATTCCTACGTTTTTTCTATCCTAATGATTTATTTGAATTATTGACATTAAATATAACTATTTAAATTGATATTGGGCAACTAAATAAGAAATAAACATGTGTATTAGTACACTAGTCTATTAACATTAGTGTTAAAAAGGGCGAGCAAATAATAATAATAATAATAATAATAATAATAATAATAATAATAATAATAATAATAATAATAATAATAATAATAATAATAATAATAATAATAATAATAATAA
>NC_021164.2:33209141-33230835 GCF_000331145.2 Cicer arietinum
ATAATAATAATAATAATAATAATAATAATAATAATAATAATAATAATAATAATAATAATAATAATAATAATAATAATAATAATAATAATAATAATAATGAGAATGAAGTATTGGCAGTTCAGCCATATGCAGGCCCGTGTTTCACAATTAGGCCTAATAATAAACCTAAAATTACCAAGCTATATATATACTTATATAGATGATAACCTATATAAAAGAAAGACAGGAAGAAAAAGAAAAAGAATAGAAAGGATTAGCACTTCCTGCCTACAACCCAATCACGATCAGGTAAACTTTTTTTAATTCCATCAGTAATTTATTTGTATTTGGTGGCTGTGTGTCTATAACTCTCTCATGGATTATCAGAGACGATGGTCGACAAAGACGCGACAAATTAGCAGATCAGTCATTTGATGAAATCTTCAATTGAGGTAAGGGGTGAGATGAGGTTCGATTTTATGAGTATAAAATAACATGAGATGAACGGGAATACTGAAATTCCCAGATGTTCATTCGGGGCTTATTACGTACGGTTTAGAAATCTATAGAATTGTTGTGAATTAATTTATATTAAGATTGTGTGTTATTTGATTTTATGAGACCGATACTAATTATTATTGTATGAATGATATGTACTTGAGTGTTCTTATTACTTGTTTGACATTGTGTTATTACTTGAATATGCCACTTAATTGATTCCTTACTATGTGATTGATGAAACTGATTGTGCATGGTGAGTAGTGTAAATCAAATATCTAGATTTTATTGTGATTGAAAGTTATAGATATATAATGATGAATATTGTGAAGTCAAACTGAAATGTATTGAGTTGTGATGATCGAGTAAGTTTGAGATATGTGTTTTAGATTTTGGAGTTAGGATTATTTTGTCATCATATAGGGAGGGTTTGACAAACCTAGTGATTCAGGGAAGTACAACTGAATGAGCCTGATCGTGGAGGGCTACAATCGAACTGTAAGGTAAGACTGATAGACCTTGGGGGTACCTCTAGTGTGGAATTCCTAAGTGGATTAATGGATTATTCCCTAAGGTCGGGAGCTACCATGCAACACAAGAGTACCCCAACCGTCACATATATGTGTCTCGGGTTGAGTTGAGGGTATCTATGATGACTTGGCCATTCATGAATTTTCCATCCACTCTTGTAGTGGCATAGTATCAGGCCTCCTATCCAAGTACTTCAGAGTAGAATGGTACCAAATGATGAACTATAGAGCATAGGACATGCATAGAATTTCAATCTTGTGATTGTCTTATTGTGAATGAATTTGATAAACCGTTGATATTATACACTTGACTGCTTTTGAGGTTGTGATAAGTTGATTGCTTGCGCGTTATCCTCGTTTATCTTATACTATTACATAATTTTGATACTCACTCCTCGTTGTTTGTGTTTGGCGTTTGCGATGGACGCAGACAAGTTGTAAGTTGCAGGTGATGACTAGTACTATTAGAGAGGCAAAAGTAATCATGTCCTGAAGACCATTATTATATGCATTGTGTTGATGTTAATTGATCATTTTATTTTTATTTTTACTTTTGGGACCCCCACTCTGATAGTGACATCGGGTTAGGACTTCATTCACACTTAATGTTAAACATAAGTATGTCTACCTCAAAAAGAATTTTGTTGTCTGATATTGTGATTTCAAGTTGTTAAGTTTGACGAAAATTTTAGATTAATGTGACATGTTCATGATTACGTGATACTCTTTACCTTTAAAAAAAATGTTTGAAAGTTTATATTTATTTATTTATTTAAAAATAATTTCATTGTTTAGAAAATAAGGAAATAAAAGAAAATAATTTTTTTTTGGGTTTAGGGTGTCACATTAGTGGTATCAGAGCTGGGTTTGTCCAATCATACCATAAATGTATTATGTGTTCGCGATGGTCATTATTGTGTTAGTGTTGTAGAACTAAGTTAGTTTTCTCACTTCCCTAAGTGTCTCACTATATTCGATTGGCTTATCTGATTGATGTAGGTAGTGATGGCTAGTGGAAGGAATGATGCTGTGATTGCTGAGGCTCTAGAGTCCATGGCATGAGTTACAGTGCAGGCTCTCCAAGCTTTGGCTGAATCTCAAGCTATTGCACAAGCTGCTACTCAAGCTGCACAGGTTGCTGCTCAAGCTGTTGCACAAGCTACTACCTATAGTGGTGGCCAAGGAAATATGCAAATAAATGAGTTCATGGTGATGGATCGATTCCACAAGGCTAACCCTCCATCGTTTGAAGGTCACTATAATCCTAATGGAGCTCAAAAGTGGTTGCAAGAAGTTGAGAAAATTTTCAGAGGAGTGGCATGTCCCGAGGGTCAGAAAGTGCATCTTGGTACCTTTATGTTAACGGAGGAGGCTGAACATTGGTGGGATAATGCGCGCCAACAATTAGATAATGTAGGGACTGCAATTACTTGTGCTATATTCAAGAACATGTTTCTAATTAAGTATTTCCCTGAAGATATCCGTAATAGAAAGGGGATGGAATTTGTTAAATTGGAACAGGGGAATATGTCAGTAGTAGAGTATGCGGCTAAGTTCGAGGAATTATCCAGGTACTATCCACTATATGTTGGAGAAGCAGGAGAAAAGTCTAAGTGCATCAAGTTTGAAATGGGACTCAGGCCAGAGATCAAGAAACAGGTTGGAATGCAAGAGATCCGCGACTTTCCTACCCTAGTGAATAAGAGTAGGATTTATGATGAGGATAGCCGTGCTGAAAAGGCACATTACCGAAACACTGGAACCATGAAGGACAAGAGGCCTATGCATCATAATAGAGGAAAACCTTACTCTTTTCCTCCTAGTAAATCTGGAAGTCGTCTGAATTATCAACAATACAGTTTTTTAGCTGGAAAATGAGCTAGTAGTGGTAACGGAAAATGAAATGGAAACAGTTTTAGTTATGGGGGTGGTAGAGGAAACCCCAATGGACGAGGAGTTAGTAATGGAAATAGTAACAACAGGAGTCAAGACTCGAGCAACAACAATGGTAATAATGGTGATCCAGCTACTCCTATCCGATGTCACAGGTGTGATAAGCAGGGTCACATGGCATATGAATGTAGAGATACTGGAATTACTTGTGTTTAATTGTCAACAACAAGGCCACATTAGCACCACATGCCCCTACCCAAGGAAGACTCCACAACCTGGAAACCAGAGTTTCGAAGCCAGCCGACCTAATTCCAATGGATGAGTCTTTGCCCTCTCTGGTGTAGGAGCGTCTGAGAAAGACAACTTGATCCAAGGTACGTGTCTCATAAGTGATACTCCTTTATTTGTGATATTTGATTGTGGTGCCACTCATTCCTTTGTGTCTCTTGACTGTGTTAGAAGTTTAGGACTACCTATGTCTCGTTTGCAGTATAATTTGATTGTGAATACCCCAACTAGTGATTTTGTTGATACCTCTAGTGTTTGTCTTGACATTTCTATCCATGTGTGTGGAAGGGACTTCTGAGTTGACTTAGCGTGTTTACCTTTGCGTCTGGTCGATGTGATTCTTGGTATGGATTGGCTATCTGCCAATCGTGTCCGCGTAGATTTTTTTAGTAAAATCATTGAATTCATGGAGTCGGAAGAGAGGGATAAGTCTAGCAATATATCCGTCAACCAAGTGAAGGCACTCTTGAAAGAAGATGCCCAATTATACATGATCCTAGCCTCATTGGAATTTGAAGAAAAAGTGGTAATACGAGATGTTCCTTTTGTGTGTAAATTCCCTAAAGTATTCCCTAAAGATGTCACTAGTTTACCACCAGAGCGTGAGATTGAGTTTAGCATTGACCTTGTACCAGGTACTGGACCCATATCCATGGCACCGTATACGATGTCTTCCTTAGAACTCTCTGAGCTTAAGAAGCAATTGGAAGAGCTTTTAGATAAAAAATTTATAAGACCTAGTGTTTCACCATGGGGTGCACTTGTGTTGTTGGTTAAGAAGAAGGATGGCTCTATGAGGTTATGTGTGGATTTCCGTTGACTTAATAAAGTGACAATCAAGAATAAGTATTTGCTACCTAGGATAGATGACCTTACGGATCAATTGAGAGGATCATGTGTGTTTAGTAAGATAAATCTGAGATCAGGTTACCATCAGATCCGAGTGAAGCCTTCTGATATCCCTAAGACCGCCTTTAGGACCCATTATGGCCATTACGAGTATTTAGTTATGCCTTTTGGTGTAACTAATGCACCAATAGTGTTTATGGATTACATGAATTGGATCTTTCATCCTTACCTAGACTCTTTTGTGGTTGTGTTTATAGATGATATCTTAGTGTACTCTAAGACTAAGGAAGAGCATGGTGAACATTTAAGGATAGCCTTGAAAACCCTTAAAGAGAGACAATTATTTGCCAAGTTGTCTAAGTGTGAATTTTGGTTAGAGGAAGTAAGTTTCCTAGGGCATATAATTTCAAAAGGTGGAATAGTTGTTGATCCTGCCTAAGTGGAGAGTGTCTTAGGATGGAAAGCACCTAAATAAGTGATTGAGATTAGGAGTTTCCTAGGATTGGCAAGTTATTATCATAGGTTCATAGAAGGATTCTCCAAGTTGGCCTTACCTTTAACTAAGTTGACCCGAAAAGGGGAATTGTTCGTGTGGGATACCCATTGTGAGAATAGTTTCCAAGAGCTTAAGAAACGATTGACCTCTGCACGATCATAGTATTACCTGACCTAAATGGACCCTTTGTAGTATATTGTGATGCGTGTGGTTCTGGATTAGGTGGAGTACTTATGCAGGATGAGAAGGTGGTAGCATATGCTTCTAGGCAACTGAAGATTCATGAGAGGAACTACCCTACCCATGACCTAGAACTAGTAGCAATTGTCTTTGTACTTTAGATATGGAGACATTATTTATATGGATCTAGATTTGAGGTTATTAGTGACCATAAGAGCCTTAAGTATCTTTTTGACCAGAAGGAGCTGAACATGAGACAACGTAGGTGGATGGAATTCCTTAAAGATTTTGATTTTGAGCTTAACTATCATCCTGAAAAGGCCAATGTAGTAGCTGATGCCTTGAGTAGGAAGACTTTGAGTGTGTCCGCTTTAATGGTTAAGCATAGTGAGTTATTGGAACAGTTTAGAGACCTTAGTTTATTTTGTGAAGTGACACCAGAAAGCATTAAATTGGGAATGTTGAAGGTAACTAGTGGACTATTGGAAGAGATTGAAAAGAATCAGAAATTGGATTTATACCTTTTGGATAAGTTACAATCAATAGACCAAGGGAGAGAACCTTATTTTAAAATAGGTGTGGATGGAATTTTGAGATTTAAGGATAGAATTTGCGTACCCGATGTAGATGAGTTAAGAAAGATGATCTTAGAGGAATGACATAGAAGTTGTCTAAGTATTCACCTTGGAGCGACACAAATGTATAAGGACCTCAAGAAGATATTTTGGTGGCCTAAAATGAAAAAAGATGTTGTTGAGTTTGTGTATGCTTGTTTGACCTGTCAAAAGTCTAAGGTAGAACACCAAAAACCTTCAGGTTTGATGCAACCTTTGAGTATTCTCAAATGGAAGTGGGATAGCATCTCTATGGACTTTGTTGTAGGCTTACCTCGAACTCCAAAAAGGTATGGTAGTATTTGGGTTATTGTGTATAGATTAACTAAATCTGCTCATTTTATTTCGATAAACATAACTTATTCTATGGAAAGGTTAGCTGAAATATACATAAAGAAAATTGTGAAGTTGCATGGAATCCCATCAAGTATAGTCTCAGACAAAGACCCTAGGTTTACCTCTAAGTTTTGGCAAGGTTTATAGAGCGCTTTAGGTACGAATCTTAGGATGAGTTCAACCTACCACCCACAAACAAATGGTCAGACTGAGCGAACCAATCAATCCCTAGAAGACTTGTTGAGAGCTTGTGTGTTGGAACAAAATGGAAGTTGGGATAGCTTTTTGCCACTTATAGAGTTTACCTATAACAATATTTTCCACTCTAGCATTGGAATGGCCCCTTTTGAGGCGTTGTATGGGAGAAGGTGTAGGACCCCTCTGTGTTGGTTTGAGACAGGTGATAACCTTGTGTTAGGACCTGAGATTGTTCAACAGACTACTGATAAAGTAAAAATGATTCAGGAAAAGATGAGAACATCTCTGAGTAGGCAAAAGAGTTACCATGATAAAAGAAGGAAAAACCTCGAATTTCAAGAAGGTGATCATGTATTTTTGAGAGTTACTCCAACAACTGGGGTTGGTCGGGCATTAAAAATGCGAAAGCTTACTCCTCGGTTTATAGGACCTTACCCGATTCTTAAACGTGTCGGTAACGTGGCATATCAGATCGCGTTACCTCCTTCTCTTTGTAATCTTCATAGCGTCTTTCAGGTGTCTCAACTTCGCAAGTACATTTTCGACCATTCACGTGTCATTGAGTCAGACAAGGTCCAAATAAAAGAGAATCTAACTTTTGAGACCTTACCGCTACGGATTGAGGACCGAAAGATCAAAGAATAAAGGGGTAAGATGATTTCATTGGTTAAGGTTGTCTGGGTAGGTGCTATTGGTGAAAGTGCTACGTGGGAAGTCGAATGTCAAATGCGTGAATCGTATACGGGGCTGTTTCCGTCAGGTAAATTTCGAGGACGAAGTTTTTTTTATAGGGGGAGAAATGTAACACCCCAAATTTTTAATTAATATATAATAGCAATATTATAATAAATTATATTATATGTGTATTTATTGTAGTGTGATAATTTCCTACGTTTTTTCTATCCTAATGATTTATTTGAATTATTAACATTAAATATAACTATTTAAATTAATATTGGACAAATAAAAATAAATAAATAAATAAGAAATAAACATGTGTATTAGTACACTAGTCTATTAACATTAGTGTTAAAAAGGGCGAGCAAATAATAATAATAATAATAATAATAATAATAATAATAATAATAATAATAATAATAATAATAATAATAATAATAATAATAATAATAATAATAATAATACTAATAATGAGAACGGAGTATTGGCAGATCAGCCATATGCAGGCACATGTTTCAAAATTAAGCCTAATAATAAACCTAAAATTACCAAGCTATATATATACTTATATAGATGATAACCTATATAAAAGAAAGACAGGAAGAAAAAGAAAAAGAATAGAAAGGATTAGCGCTTCCTGCCTACAGCCCAATCACGATTAGGTATAATTTTTTAATTCCATCAATTAGATTTTAATAATAATATGGAATTTGATGGTAGGATAGAATTAGTCATACAGTTGAAATTGGTACACAAAGAATGACAATCTATGAACTACCTCTGAACTTGATTATTATGATAAGGATCTGAGTTATCTATTTTTTTAGCATGTCTGGTGGAAAAATGATAATTACTTTAGGTGTTTGATATTTTACCATTAATATACAAGTGATTTGTAATCAACTTACTATTTGGTGGATTCAAGGATAGTGAATTTGTTGGTTTGTTGCTAAAACACAAACAGGGAACTCCATCATAGACATTGAACTGGAAAATTGCTTAACAATATTCTCATGATGCAGTAAATTTTGGAGTAATGTGTACTATCAGCAGAGTCGGAAGTTGGAAAAGTTTTATTAATATAACTATGTCAGATGTGTAGGAAATGTTTTAGTGATTCATGAATATCTAAGCTAACCATTTAGAATAATATCAATGATCGATGGAATGTAGAGGAGAGAAATGCTTATTATGATCTGATAACGAAGGTTTGTTCAGATTTTTTTTTATGATAGTTTAGACAAGGCACAATAAGAAAATACTACCCAAATTGATTCAGACCGTGATAGAACAGCCTTGACTATGATATAGTGCCGACTAGGGACATATGGGTGGAACAAAAGAGTAGTTTAGCTAAGAGATGATGATTTTGTTGATGCATACTTAAGAATGTAGTCAATAATAAGCACATTGACTATCTATTATTACCAGCATTCATGTGACTCATATAAAAATATAATTATAAATCAAAACTATATATGTATATATATAGACATAATATTAAGTTCTTTCTATCATATTTAGTTCCAAAAAAAATCTGATTATATTAATATGGGTGTTTAATGATATTAAATATATTTTTGAGTTATATTATAAATAGTAGATGATTTATTAATTTGTTTATTTATTTAATTTTATTTAGTCAGTAATTTATTTGTATTTGGTGGCTGTGTGGCTATAATTCTCTCATAGATTATCAGAGACGACGGTCGACGAAGACGCGACAAATTAGCAGATCAGTCATTTGACGAAATCTTCAATTGAGGTAAGGGGTGAGATGAGGTTCGATTTTATGAGTATAAAATAACGTGAGATGAACGGGAATACTGAAATTCTCAGATGTTCATTCGAGGTTTACTACGTACGGTTGAGCCCTATTGAGTAATAATAATTAATTAATAATATATGAATGATAATAGTGAGGACTAAAAGATAATTTAGAAACCTATAGAAATGTTGTGAATTAATTTATATTAAGATTGCGTGTTATTTGATTTTATGAGATCGATACTAATTATTATTGTATGAATGATATTACTTGAGTGTTCTTATTACCTGATTGACATTGTGATATTACTTGAATGTGCCACTTAATTGATTCCTTATTATGTGGTTGATGAGACTGATTGTGCATGGTGAGTAGTGTAAATCAAATATCTGGATTTTATTGTGATTGAATGTTATAGATATATAATGATGAATATTGTGAAGTCAAACTGAAACGTATTGAGTTGTGATGATCGATAAGTCTGAGATTTGTGTTATAAATTTTGGAGTTTGGATTATTTTGTCATCATATAGGGAGGGTTTGACAAACCTAGTGATTCAGGGAAGTACAACTGAATGAGTCTGATCGTAGAGCGCTGCAGTCGAACTGTAAGGTAAGACTGATAGACCTTGGGGGTACCTCTAGTGGGGAATTCCTAAGTGGATTAATGGGTTATTCCCTAAGGTCGGGAGCTACCGTGCAACACAAGAATACCCCGACCGTCGCGTATATGTGTCTCGGGTTGAGTTTAGGGGATCTATGAGGACTTGGCCATTCATGAATTGTTTGTCCGCTCTTGTTGTGGCATAGTATAAGGCCTCCTAACCAAGTACTTCAGAGTAGAATGGTACCAAATGATGAAGTATAAAGTATAGGACATGCATAGCATTTCATCCTTGTGATTGTCTTATTGTGAATGAACTTGATAAACCATTGATATTATACACTTGACTGCTTTTGAGGTTGTGATAATTTGATTGCTTGCGCATTTTCCTCGTTTATCTTATACTATTACATAATTTCGATACTCTCCCCTCGTTGTTTGTGTTTGGCGTTTGCGATGGACGCGGACAAGTTATAAGTCGCAGGTGATGACTAATACTATCAGAGAGGCGGAAGCCATCATATCCTAAAGACCCTTATTATATGCATTGTGTTTATGTTATTTGATCATTTTATTTTTATTTTTACTTTTGAGACCCTTGCTCTGATACTGACATCGGGTTGGGACTACATTCTCACTTAATGTTAAACATAAGTATGTGTACCTCAAAAATAATTTTGTTGTTTGATATTGTGATTTCAAGTTGTTAATATTGACGAATATTTTGGATTAATGTGATAAGTTCATGATTACGTGATACTCTTTACCTTTAAAAAAAATTGTTTGAAAGTTAATATTTATTTATTTGTTTAAAAATAATTTCATTGTTTAGAAAATAAGGAAATAAAAGAAAATAATTTTTTTTTTTGGGTTTAGGGTGTCACACGGGATAAAGAAAATATGTTTTCAAGAAAATAAAAACTTTTGTAACTAATTTAGGATATCCTGTTTCTCAAAGTACATATGGAACAATTCAAATTTATTACTCAATTAAAATAATTTAATCTCAATGAACTTGATTCAACTAAAATTCTTATTTTAATTCCAAAAACTTACTAGTACTAATGTTTTCATATAAAAAAGTCATTTGTAATTACATAACTAAAATATAAGTTACAACTCTAAATATCCGGTATCACCTATCAGAGCGGGATTTCTCCCAAACTTGAACTTCAAGACTCATTTACCTGTAATAACTGCGATTTTGCAAACGCAAGGCCAAGCCAATCAAACACAAACAAAGAAGGAGGTGAGTTTTGAAATAATTTTACTAGTATAATATAAGTAAAAAGAACACGTATTTGATCATAAATAAACCGTATCATTAAACATACATTATTCAAGGAAAAACATCACATAATGAAGTCAATGTCAAAATCAAGGAAAATCAATACATTTCTCTATAACATCAAATCGTCTCATAAATTATTATCGCACACAATACATATTAATCACAACAAAACAATCACAAGAAAATGCAAAGTCATGCATGAGCTTTGACTTTACTTCACAATGTGGTACCATTCTAACTCTGAAGTACTTAGTTAGGAGGCTTGATACTATGCCACAATCTTGATGGACGGACAATTCAAATTGGCCCTGTTTTGTAGATACCCTCAACTCAACCCGAGACACATATACGCAACAGTCGAGGTAAACATGTGTTGCATGGTAGCACCCGACATTTGGAGTGCTACCTCAAAGTCACCTAGGAATTCCTCACCCGAATACCTCCAAGGTCTAACAATCTTTCCTTAAGGCTAGACAGTAGACCGCCACGATCAGGCTCGTTCAGTTGTACTTTCCCGGAATCACTAGACTTGTCAGGCCCTACCTATATGATGACAAAATAATCTCCACTTCACAAATTCTCAGTATTTATTTCTCCCCTCATTTGCCTATGATACTCTGCTAAGACAGTTATCTCAAAGACAAATTGAAATCATCATTATTTCATCAACTATGAGGTTACTTCAATATTCTCATCACAAAATTTATAACATCATTGTCATTAATCACACATCATCATCGTCACATAAACTAGTCACAAATTTATGGCATCTCTATCATCAATGATGCATCATCACTTAAACTTATCACAAATTTATAACATCACAATTATTAATCATACATCATTATTATCACATAAAATTATCACAATGCATTCATCTTTTATCATCACATCACATAAACTCATATAATCAAACATATACATAAAATTCATTTGACACTCAATATCACAATAATATCAAATACCACACATTTCTTGAAGGTTTTGACAAGAGAAATCCAAAAATGATGTCAGATTTTTTAGACGAAAAATGTGGTTGTCGAAATCGGCCAAAAACAGTTCGCCCAAGGAAAGAAACACAACTGTTTCTGATTATAGGGAGTCACGATCGATAAAATTGATGCCAAAAATGGATTGAGTGGCCGATTTTGTGTGGGATAGAGGTTGGGATCGTTTCAAAACAGCAAGGAATTGATGGGACGAATTTGAGAGGAAGATGGTGTTGATGTGTGTGCTTTGCAGCTACTGTGTTCTGTTTATTTTTTGTTCTTTTTGTTTTTAATTGCAGATTGAGGGGTATAGATGGCAGATGTAGAAGTGCAGGAGTAAAACAGTCTGTAAGGCCCAACACAGAGGAGTCCAGTCTGAGGCAGAAATGGGGGTGTAATGAACAACTCGCAGGTATAGAAAAGAAAAGCCCAACCAAAAATGGATTCAAAAATGGATACAGTGGCCGATTTTGTGTGGGGTAGAGGTTGGATCGTTTCAAAACAACAAGGAATTGATGGGAAAAATTTGAGAGGAAGATGGTGTTGACGCGTGTTATTTGCAGCTGTTGTGTTCTGTTTATTTTTTGTTTTTTTCTTTTTAATTGCAGATTGAGGGGTATAAATGGCAGATGTAGAAGTGCATGACTAAAACAGTCTGTAAGGCCCAACACAGAGGAGTCCAGTCTAAGGCAGAAATGGAGGTGTAATGAACAACTCGCAGGTGTAGAAAAGAAAAGCCCAACCAGCCCAATTTAATGTGCAAATGTAGAAATAGGGGTGTAAATAATCGTCTGATCCAAAAATTCATTTTCTAGTATTTCTAAAAGTCCTTAATAATGGGATTCAAGTGTCTGATCTAAAAGTAGTGGGATCCAAGTCAATGTTAAAGTGTTAAATAGTCGTCGATTCATTGTTAAATAATCGTCTTATCTAAAAGTAGTGGGATTCAAGTCAATGTACTCATGTTCTCAAAGAGAGGTTTGAAAGAATTCAGATTCACTTTAATTTTCATCTATCGATATAGTGAGAGTTGACGATGTTGAAGTATATACTATGAAGTTAAGAGTGAAAGCGATGATGTGTTTCTTTTACTTTTTTGACAAATTAGAATTTTATAATTATTTTTGTTACTTATAATTATTTGATATTTGATTGGTTATGTCTGACTAGTAATGGTTAGACAAGTGTTCAAGAATTTCTCCCCAAATTATATTGTTTTACGGTATCACTATATTATTAATGTTTCTTTTGCTATTAAATCTTTTACTATGTATTACTTTTTTTTTCCAATTTTTTAAATTTATCTTTCTTATTTCATTAATGAATGATATTTTATAAAATAATCCATAATTTCTCTTTTTTATACAACATTGATAATATTTCTTAATTTATGTGAAACTGGAAAAATGACATATAATTTGACACAAACGAAGTACTAATACAAAAATGGTTTTACAAAATTTGCACTATTTAATTAATGTAATTAAATTTAAGGGGATATGTTTAACCTCAAGTTAATTACATCAAGAACTTATTATTTAGAATATTAAAAAAATCACTTGGTGAAATATGCTTATGATAATTACCACTGCTTTTGTCCCACAATATTTGTTTGATAACTTCAATTTATTTAAGGAAATAATATATTTTTTTGATAACTTCAATTTACATAATTCATATTATTGGTAAGTAATCCAAAATAGGAAACAAATTAATCAAAAAAAAAAAAAATTGAAGTTAAACTATTATGATATACTATTTTAAAATGGCCATCACATGCATGGTATATGTAGCAAACAAATTTGAAATAAATCTTTCAAAATGATAAAAGTTGTTTAACGTGTTTTACTCATGCTTTATTGTCCACTTAACATCTTGAAGTTTGAATTTCCGTTGAAATAGGTATCAACCTTAATATTTGACATAACTCAAATAAGATTACATTTGGTGAAATAACTTATGGAAAACTAAAAAAAACATGCACTTATAAATGAAATAAATATTTAATGATATTCTAATATGTCACATTTACTTTTTCAAGAATTGTATCGTAATCTTTGGTTATGGTGGATATTATTTTGTGCATATTCTTGTATCATAATCTCAAATATTTTAGAATATAAAGTATGATGTATGTCATTTGCATGATCAAGAAATTTGTTTAGTAAATCTATGTTTGGAACATAGGAAAGGAAAAGAAAAAATTAGAGAAGGAAATAAAACATTTATATCAAAAAAATTCATCTCCTTTGTTACATATTGAAAATGAAAAAAAAAAAGAAGTATATTTAGTGGAATTCACTCAATCTTTCTTTCTCCTCTAATTGAAAATAAAACGCATCAAATTCTTCAATTAATGTACAAAAATAATTACACCTCTACTTTATTTATTTTAATTTTATTGTTTTTACCATATCTCAATTTTTGTAGGGATATTTATGTAATTTTAGAAAAATACTTTTTTCTTTCATCTCACTTTTTCATTTATAACAAACTATTAATTAATCATTTCATTTTCTACTACTTTTCTTTTCTTCTCACCTTATTTCCTTTCACATTATTTCCTAAACCAAATAAAGTGTAAAAGATGATGATGAAAAATGTTAAAAAAAATTACCTAATCCAATGTTAAGAAACTAAAATAATGTTATTACAATTGAAATAGAAATGCGCGTAAAAAATTTAGAAATGCACCCATTTTAAATATTATTTTCAATAAAATATGCCAATATAAATGGAAACGTTAATGTGATGTTTATGACTTACTGAGAGTAGAATATGATTTGTTGTTTATAACAATTAAATGAATTAAAGATATACTTTTTTTTCATTAATTGTCATTAAAAAAGATCGATTTTAAAAAATGTGAAATCAATAAATATTACGTGACATAATTTTTCTCTTCCGGCGCTCCAACGAGTTGGAGAGACTTTTTCTGCAATTTTTCTCGTCGTTTTGACTAAAATTTTACTCCTAAAATTACTATTAATTATTTAACATTTATTTGTATGCTTTGCATAATTTATCAGTCACGTCTCGGCAATTTTGTGAACCTGTCGTTTATTCGGATTCGCTCGCTGTACGTTGTTGATTTGCAGCTACAATTGAAAACTTCTATTGATTTTTGTGTTTGAGAAAGCATCGAAATAAGGTTAGGGGTGAAAGAGCTTTTGAATTCATGAGTACAATATATAGTGAGATGAATGGGAAAAACGTATTTCCCAACGATTCATTTGGGGCTCGCTACGTACGGCGGTAGCCCTTTGAGAGATAAATTAATTAATGTGCTCATATTGAAATTGTGAGAATAAAATGTGGAATATAAATATTTATAAGGTGTTGATTGATTTAATTTCGTTAAATGTGTGTTATTTGATATTGTTGTGATATTGAGTGTCGAACGAATTTAATGTTATATTTGATTAGACAGGTTTATGTGATGTGATAATAAAAGGTGAATGCATTTTGATAAATTTATGTGAATTTTATGGTGATGTATAATTAATAATAGTGATGTTATAAATTTATAATAAATTTATGTGATGAGATATGATTAATGATAGTGATGTTGTGAATTTGTGATGAGAATATTGAAGTAACCCCATAGTTGGTGAAATAGTTTTGATTCCAATTTGTGTTTGAGATGAAGGTCTTGATGAATTATCATAGGCCAATGAGGGCAGAAAATAAATATTGAGATTTTTTGAAGATTATTTTGTCATCGTATAGGTAGGGCTTGATAAGCCTAGAGATTCTGGGGAAGTACAACTGATGAACCTGATCGTGGCGGTCTGCTGTTGAGCCTTAAGTAAAGATTGTTAGACCTTGGAGGTATTCAGGTGGGGAATTCCTAGGTGACTTGGAGGTAGCACTCCAAATGTCGGGAGCTACCATGGAACACACATTTATCTCGACTATCGCGTATATGTGTCTCGAATTGAGTTGAGGGGATCTATAAGGACTGAGTCAATTTGAATTTTCCGTCCACCGAGATGGTAGAATAGTATCAAGACTCCAAACCAAATACTTCAGAGTTAGTATGATACCACATTGTGAAGTAGAGTCTAAGATTATGCATAACATTACATTTTCTTGTGATTGTTTTGCTGTGACTAATACGTATTGTATGTGATAATAACTTCTCTTAGATGATTTGATGTTATATTGAAAAGTATTGATTTTCCTTGAGTGGTTTTAACTTTATAATGTGATGCTTTTCCTTGAAGAATGTTTGTCTAATGATACGATTTATTTATGATTAACTGCGTGTTCTTCTTACTTGTATTATACTGTTAATATGATTTCAAAAGTCATCCCTTCGTTGTTTGTGTTTGACTGACTTGGCCCAACATTTGCGAAATCGTAGTTATTATAGGTTAATGAGTCTTGAAGTTCAATTTTGGGAGAAACCCCACTCCGATATGTGATACCAAGAATAGGAGTTGTAAATTGTATTTTATTTTTACTTTTTTATTAGAAATGACTTTTTGTATGAAAATCTTATATAAGTACTAGTAAGTTTTTGGAATTAAATTAAGAAATTTTAGTTAAATCAAGTTTATGGAGATTGCACCTTTTATAAGAGGAAAAAGTTTAAAGTGTTTCTTTCAAATTTTGGGAAATGTGATATCCTAAATTAATTTTAAAAAAAATTATTTCCTTGAAAACATATCTTCTTTATCTGTTGTACCTAAAACAAAAAATGTACTTTAAATTATTATATATTATTTTGGGGTTTAGGGTGTCACACATATCACATGTACTATCTGTCATTTTGCAAGACATATTTGTTTATAGCTTACGTTAGATTCATTTGCAAAAAAACAACCTGGAAAAAAATGGTGTGTAAAAAAGTTATAGTCCTTGTATTATATGGTTTCATATTTATGACGACAAAATTAAAATATAAACACTAATTTGAACTAATTATTTAGTTAAAAATATTTATTCATATTTATAATAACATTAAGAAAAAAATTAAATTTAACTAATTGATTAATGACAAATATTTATCTCCTATATGAAGTGTAAGCTCTAAACTGTGAAAAATTATAGTAAATGAATTATAATTTTTAACATTTTTATGTCGATGATATTTAAAATCGTTGACATAATTATATGTTGATTTTTTGTGTGTGAATGTATATATATGGTCACATTTGTATCAATAATATACTAATTGAAAGACTAAATCAAATGTTTCCTTGTATTTTCAAGTATTATAATGAAATGGAACCCTAATCCTAATAGGTATATCAATTGCAAGATTATTTTAAAAACTTGAAAATCAAAACTATCTTAATAAACTTTTCATATTAGTAAAATATTCAAAGAAAATAATTAAAATATTCAATTATTTAATACCTTAATTTGATTTCTTATGAAAATGAGATTCAATTGATTGTTGTAATTTCTAAATAATTTTTTTTAATTTAAATTAGGTCTTAATTATTTTTGTAACAAAAGAAAAAATTTCTAGGAGAAATATTTTTATATATTAGTTCTTATTTGAATATTGTTTTTCTAAAAAACTGTTTTAATATTTTTTTTCAAAGGTAAATAGACATATTTCGAATATGACCATATTTTTTCAAAAGAAATTATAGTATGATCACAATATAATATGTATAATATGGAATTAATTACAACTAATTTCATTTGATACAAATAAGTTTGATGTTGAGTCTGAATTTTGAAATGCATCAAGAATATTATTTGATATTGATCCAAGTGGTTGATTTTTTTTTTGTCTTATCCTAGTGGTTGTTTTATTACAACCATTTGATGATTTTGATACTATTTGTTTGATTATATTTGACTAATGGACTTACCATATCTTTTCATGGTTAATAGAATGTAGGACACTTAATACTTAGGAGGATTATTCTTGAATAGAGAACTCATTAATTTGATATTAATGTAGATTAATCAACGATCAATATTTGTTATGTGTATATTTATACAATAAATTATAATTAATGATGTTCAGACAAACTCTATATTTAAAGTTTTGATGAAAATAAACAAAGGTTAATTAAGAAAGTTAATTTTGATTCTAAAATGTTATGTTAATTTAACATGTATTTTTGAGTGGATTTAATTAAGAACAGAATCAAGCAAATCAAGAAAAGACAGCAACAAGATCATTCTGCATCATAATAGAGAATGATCTTCAGCTTCAACAACTGTCCATCACAGCATATTGGTCAAACCTTTTCTATCTCTTTGACAAAGAGTCTGCCCTGGAAATTATACATATCTAATCAGTACATGGCAAGGAACAAGTAGGAATCATCCAGACTCAAAAAGGTTATTTGGTCTCAAAGATCAAAGGACTCAAAGACAACAAAAATCATGACAGTCTGCAAACTCCAAAAATCAAATATCAAGAAAGTTCGATCAATCTGGACATATGACAAGACAATTACAAAGGAAATCCAGAACGTTTAAAATGGGAACTCCAGAATGATTATTGAAGCTCAAGAAAGTTCAAACTGACAAACCAAGAACGTTAATCATTCTCCGTTTTCTGCACAAAGACAACAACTCTGTTTCTTATCCAAATCGATCTGTAATTCATCTTCAACATTCTCAAGCTACACTCAAGAATCAAGACAGATAGCGTACCATCCAAGATCAATAAAGAAACGTCAAGAGTATTTTCTAAAGAGGATATAATTGCTTTAAATGCTAAACCATTAAAGTCAAAAAGCTATTTCAAAGAAGGATTATTTTTATTCTAAAAATAATGTTTCAGTCAAAAAGCAGAGTCTCTCCAACAACTCTTGTACTTTCATTATGTGCCTCTACAGCCTATAAATAGAAGGCCAATATCCCGATTCAAGGCAAGAAAATTAAGTGCTTCGAAATCCATAATCAATCATATACATACTTGAAATTCTGCAAAAACAGAGGCAATCATACCCACTGATTTCTGCGAAACAGTTGCTGGTTTTTACTTATCAAATAGTTTGCGCAATTATAATTAGATCCTTTGTAAAGAATCAATTCTCAAACAAGAGTTGAGAAATTTCAGATTCTGTTAAAACAATCAAATTGTAAAAACTCAAACTATAAGAGTTTCTTTATAGTTTGTTTTAAGATTATTTCCTATCAAGGTTAGATAGGTGCTGGTATTGCTTTCTGGGTAGAAAGCATTAGAGGTTGAAATAGATCAAGATTGATCTAAGACTAGGTGTTGTAAGTTCAAGAAAGCTCTTTTACACTTAGTGGAAAATCTCACAGTGTGAGGACTGGACGTAACCCACGTTGGGTGAACCAGGATAAAATCCTTGTGTGGTATTCTCTATCCTATCTCTCTATTTATCATACTGAATCAATTAAAACATAAACTGATTTTCTGTTTTCAACTAATCAAGGAACGTTCTCCGTTTTACTACTAAAACCAAGAACGTTCTTCGTTTTCTGTTTTCATAACCAAGATCAATCTTGAGTTATTTTCTCAAGTTTTAACAGGAATTTTTAAAAGGTGCATTTACAATTCAAACCCCCCTTTCTTGTAAATCAACATTGTTACTTCAATTGGCATCAGAGCTCGGTCTCTAAAAAGTTCAAAAACACCTAACAAGTGTTAGAGAAAAGATCTAGAAGAATGTCGAAAGCAAAATACATTGTTGAAGGAGGATCCTCAAACCGACCTCCATTCTTTGATGGATAAGACTATTACTTTTGGAAAAACAAAATGCAGGTGTTCTTAAAATCTCAAGACACAGGAATGTGGCACATCATTACAAATGGAGATTTCACACCAATGGTTGATCAAGATGATTCAAACTCTGCCTTAAAAAAGGAAGCAGATTGGACAACAGATGATAAAGCTAAGGTACTTTTAAGCTATAAAGCTCAATTATTCTTATCATGTGCTTTAAGCAGGGAAGAAAGTGAAAGGGTAGATGAATGCGCAACTGCAAAAGAAGTTTGGGATACATTACAAACTCATCATGAAGGAACAAGCCATGTCAAAGAAACAAGAATAGACATTGGTATAAGGAAATTCAAACTATTCGAAATGCAAGAAGGAGAAACTATTGATGAAATATACTCAAGATTCACTACAATAGTAAATGAAATGCGTTCCCTTGGCAAAGCTTATACTGTGCAAGAAAGAGTAAGAAAAATCATGATGTGCCTTCCAATCATTTGGAGACCAATGGTGACAGCTATAAGTCAAGCCAAGAACCTTGAATCACTGCCTCTGGAAGAACTAATTGGAACACTAAGAGCTCATGAAGTACTGTTGCAAGAAGAAAAACCAGTCAAGAAAGGAAAGGCAATAACACTGAAAGCTTCTCAAGATAAAATCACAGTACCAGTAGAAGAAGAATCAGAAGAAAATGATCAGGGAGATGCTGATGAAATTGCACTTCTCACTAGAAGAATACAAAGAATGATGAGAAGAAGAGATCAAATCAAAAAGGGATTTCAAAACAAAAATCCTAAAACAGAGATTGACAAGAGTCAAGTCACATGTTTTGGATGCAACAAATTGGGACATTACAAAGCAGAATCTCCATCAAACAGAAATCCACCAAAACGATTTCCCTTCAAAAAGAAATCAATGATGGCAACATGGGATGATTCAGAGGAATCAGAAACTGAAGAAGAAGAAGAAGAAGCCAACATATGCTTGATGGCAAAAACAGAGGAAGAAGAGGTAATAAATTCTGAACCTTGTCATTTATGTCAACAAATAGGAAATGAATTTGATAACTTGTTAAATGACTCAAATCTTCTTATTCAAAAATGTAGTTCTCTGAAAGAACAGTTTTATAAAGAGAAAGAAGAAAAAGAAGAAAGTCAGGCTAAAAATAATCTGTTAAAAAATATGATTCAAGAATTGAAAGAAACAAAATTTTTTGAAAGTCAAGAATGTCAAGAACGTTCTGCACTACAAATAGAGAACGTTCGACTTAAAAATGAAAATGAACTTCTCAAAACAGATTTACTAAACTTCATTAAAGCCACTGAAACCTTTCATAACATCATGAGATCTCCAATAGGAATTTTTGATAAAGTCAGTCTTGGTTTCAATCAAACCCAAAAAACCAAACTCTATGAAAACTTCTTTGTCCCAGAAAGAAAGGAAGAAAAATGCAAGACTAGATGCTCATATTGTAAAAAACTTGGACATCTGGAATTTGCTTGCTACTTTAGAAAAAGAGATGAAAAAATTGAAAGAAAGAGTTTTTTAAAAAAGGAGAATCATTCTGTCAAAACAGTGTCAAAGAAACAGCAAAACAGAGAACGTTCTCCAGGCTGGCTCCCAAACGGAGAAAGTTCAAAATTACAAGTTGTACGTTTTGAAAACTCTTTTAAACTAAAGCTCAAATGTTCTAAATCCTATACTGTTAAACTCATGTCAAAACCAACAACTAACAACACAGCTGTTTCTAAAAAGGTAATGATATACCACTTAAAAACTAACTCTCAAGGACCCAAAACAAAGTGGGTACCTAAGACTGAAATAATATCACATGCAGGTTGGTTTTCAAAATACAAAGAGAAAGCTTTGATTCTTGGACAGTGGTTGCTCAAGCACATGACAGGAGATAGAAACTGTTTCATAACCTTCATCAAGAAGGATGGTGGTTCGGTCACATTTGGAAATGATGATCAAGCTCAAATTAAAGGTAATGGAACCACTGGTAAGACAAACTCTGCTCAAATAAATGATGTTCCATATGTGGAAGGTTTAAAACACAATTTACTAAGCATAAGTCAGCTATGTGACAATGGATGCGAAGTCGTTTTCAAGTCAAAGGTATGTGAAATCAAGAAAGCTAAAACTGGAGAAATTCTGTTTTCTGGAAAACGAAAGAAAAATTTATATGTTTTATATCTTGAAGAATTACATGATGAATCATGCTTTATATCAATCAATAAAGATAAATTGATTTGGCATAAAAGGGCTGGACATATCAACATGAAAACGATTTCAAAAATCTCCAAACTTGATCTTGTTAGAGGCTTACCAAAACTTAATTTTGAGAAAGATAAAATTTGTGAAGCTTGTGCAAAAGGTAAGCAAGTCAAAAGTAGCTTTCATACAAAAGATTTTGTAACAACAAAAAGAACTCTTGAACTACTTCACATAGATTTATTCGGGAAAACAACAAGTCTAGGAGGAATGAAATATAGTTTTGTTATTGTTGATGATTTCTCAAGATTTACATGGGTTCTGTTTTTAAAACAAAAAGATGATGCATTTGAATCATTTAAAACATTTTGTAAAAAGGTGCAGAATGAAAAGGACTCCAGCATCATCTCTGTAAGGAGTGATCATGGAGGAGAATTCATAAATGCCTCATTCAAAAGCTTTTTTGATGAACTTGGTATATCTCACAATCTTTCATGTGCAAGAACTCCACAACAAAATGGAGTTGTTGAAAGAAAAAATAGAACACTACAAGAAAGGGCAAGAACTATTTTAGAAGAATCAAATGTTGAAAGATACTTTTGGGCTGAAGCCATAAACACATCTTG
>NC_021164.2:33232868-33236091 GCF_000331145.2 Cicer arietinum
TGTGGCTGGTTATATCCGGATCATATATATTTAGGAGCATGCATAACTTGCATATATTCTATTGTTATTTTTATTTTGATCTAATTATTTGCTCTACGGTTGCTACTTGATTTATTTAGATACATTTTATGACTTTTAATACATCTTTGAAAACTATTAAAGAACCAATTTCTTTAAATCTTTTATGACGAAAGGATTTTATATTCATATTTTATGGTTGTTAATTTATTATTTGGTTTAATTTTTGTTGTGGGATGAACTGACCCCTTACACCAATATTTAGGTACTAATGATCTCAAAAGTTGTATGAATGATGTTTGATTGGTGCGCGCGCGTGGGAGAATGAGACTTTTAATTTAAAAATAATATTTTGTATTACTAAAAATTTTGTCGTACATTGTAAAATTATTTACTTTTCATCATTAACTTTTAATAGAAATGCGGAAGTGAGATTTCATTTGCTGGTAAATAATTGAATGTAATTAATTTCAGTCAACCTTGCTTATTTTGAATTTCACTTAAAGAGATTTTATTTTATTTTGGAGCATAAATGAATATTGATCTAATAACTGAAATATTAATTTTGCAAATAAATGAATAAATAATATTTTAGTAAATTGCATTACATTCTTTTACAAAAAAAAATATCAAGTCATTTTCTGATGCATCTTCAAATTATTACATGATGAACTACTTCTAAAAAAAATATTATAGTTATTTCTAAAAGAAAACTATTATTTTTAAGTAATTTTTGGATCAAAAAAAAATAGGGGCGTTACAATAATAATATATAATAAAATAGAATTATCAAATAAAATAATAATTACATATTTATTTAGAGGCTTACCAAAACTTAATTTTGAGAAAGATAAAATTTGTGAAGCTTGTGCAAAAGGTAAGCAAGTCAAAAGTAGCTTTCATACAAAAGATTTTGTAACAACAAAACAACTCTTGAACTACTTCACATAGATTTATTCGGGCCTATCAAAACAACAAGTCTAGGAGGAATGAAATATGGTTTTGTTATTGTTGATGATTTCCCAAGATTTACATGGGTTCTGTTTTTAAAACAAAAAGATGATGCATTTGAATCATTCAAAACATTTTGTAAAAAAGTGCAGAATGAAAAAGACTCCAGCATCATCTCTGTAAGGAGTGATCATGGAGGAGAATTCATAAATGCTTCATTCAAAAACTTTTTTGATGAACTCGGTATATCTCACAATCTTTCATGTGCAAGAACTCCACAACAAAATGGAGTTGTTGAAAGAAAGAATAGAACACTACAAGAAATGGCAAGAATTATTTTAGAAGAATCAAATGTTGAAAGATACTTTTGGGCAGAAGCCATAAACACTTCTTGCTATATCTTGAACCGTGTATCTATCAGAAAAATCATCAACAAAACTCCATACGAAATCTGGAAAAACAGAAAACCAAACATCTCTTACTTTCATATTTTTGGGTGTTATTGTTACATTTTAAACAACAAAGATCTTATTGGAAAATTTGATGCAAAATCTGACAAAGCAATCTTTCTTGGATACTCAACCGAATCTAAAGGTTATAGAGTGTTCAATTTGAGAACTAACGTTGTTGAAATTATTATGCATATATTGTTTGATGAATTTGATGACTTAGACATAAGCAAAAAGGACGAGGAAGAAGAAACTCCAATTGAAACACAGCAGCAAAACAGTCTGCAGAAAACAGAGATTGATAAACAATTGGAGATCATCCTCAAACTCAGATTATTGGAGACACGACTGATGGAATCAAAACCAGAAAATCATTCAAGAATGATGAAGACAACATGGCAATGATATCTTGGATTGAACCAAAATCAATCAAAGATGCTATTACTGATCAGTCTTGGGTAAATGCCATGAAGGAAGAACTACTGCAGTTTGAGAAAAATGAAGTTTGGACTCTAGTACCAGATCCATTAGATCAAACAGTTATTGACACTCGATGGGTATTCAGAAACAAACTTGATGAAGAAGGTAAGGTTGTTAGAAACAAAGCAAGATTAGTAGCGCAAGGCTACAATCAACAAGAAGGTATAGACTATGATGAAACCTTTGCTCCAGTTGCGAGGTTAGAAGCTATTCGAATACTTCTTGCATATGCATCTCATAAACTTATCAAACTGTTTCAAATGGATGTGAAAAGTGCTTTCTTAAATGGTTTTTTTAAACGAACAAGTGTATGTAAAACAGCCCCCAGGTTTTGAAAGCAAATCAAAACAAAATCATGTTTTCAAACTTACCAAAGCACTATATGGCTTAAAAGCAAGCACCAAGGGCTTGGTATGAACGGCTGAGTTCATTTCTAATTAAAAACAATTTTCAAAGAGGAAAAATCGATACTACTTTATTTAAGAAAACAGAGGGAAATGAATTACTCATTGTTCAAGTATATGTGGATGATATCATTTTTGGATCAACAAATGAAAAACTGTGTGAAAATTTCTCAAAACTTATGCAAAGTGAATTTGAAATGAGCATGATGGGTGAATTAAGATACTTTCTTGGCTTACAAATCAAACAATATGAAAAAGGCATTTTTATTTGTCAAGAAAAGTACATCAAAGATCTATTGATCAAATATAAAATGAATGAGTCAAAAATTATGACAACTCCCATGCATCCATCTACTTCCTTGGAAAAGGATGAAAATGGCAAATCTGTTTCTGATAAAGAATATCGAGGAATGATTGGTTCCTTGTTGTATCTAACTGCTAGCAGACCAGATATTGTGTTCACAGTAGGATTGTGTGCTCGATTTCAATCAACGCAAAAAGAATCCCTTTTAACAACAGTAAAACGCATATTTAGATATCTTGTTGGAACAACTAATCTTGGTCTTTGGTATAGAAAAGGTTCACATTTTGATATTATAGCATACTGTGATGCTGATTATGCTGGAGATAAAGTTGAAAGAAAAAGCACAAGTGGAGCATGTCAGTTCTTACGCGAAGCATTAATCAGTTGGTCGTGCAGAAAACAGAACACCATAGCACTATCCACAACGGATGCCGAATATGTTTCAGCGGCAAACTACTGTTCACAGGTTTTGTGGATTAAAAATCAACTTCAAGATTACTCTGTAAGCTATTCCAGTATTCCAATTTATTGTGATAATACAAGTGCTATAAATTTGTCCAAAAATCCAATTCAGCATTCTAGATCAAAACATATTGAAATAAAACATCATTTCATTC
>NC_021164.2:33236324-33236856 GCF_000331145.2 Cicer arietinum
AGCCTCCGAGCCAAAATCCAAAATACACAAAAATACATAAAATACACTTTAAAATTATGGGTCTTACACTAGGTACAAACTGTTACTATTGGGCAGCATACTCATCATTATTCCACCTTTTTCTCTCCATCTTCTCAAGTCAGAAAACAGTTTTTCTTCTCACCTTCTTTTCCCCAAAAGCTGGACTAACCTTTCTTTCTCTCTCAATACCACTTCCACTGTTCATCTTCTTCACCATTTTCTTCTAAAAAACGACCATGGCTCGAACCAAACAGTCAACACACAAAAATGCCTCTCCCTGTACACCACCCTCTTCATCTTCTTCATACCAATCCATAGAGCGTTCACCCTCTCCACCACCTCGCCCAACACCGCCACACACCTCTTCTGCATCTCCCTCTTCTAACACCAGTCAAGAAGTCCTCAACCTTATTCCTCTGTCTACTTTTCTTCCACCACTATACACTCGCCCTACACCAAACTTCGCTCAAGTGCCTCCTCATCTACGCACTAGAATCACTCCTCCACGACG
>NC_021164.2:33236870-33238459 GCF_000331145.2 Cicer arietinum
GCTCCATGCGAGTCCAATCTGGAATTGGTACTTCGAAATCAATGAACCCTAAACCACATTATTTCATCATCTCAGACTCTAAGAGTGATGATTCTTCTGATTCATGTCCCCTAGTAGCAAAACCACCAACACAACCTGAACCACCAATAAAAACGACGCCCACAGCAACAACACCACCACCACAACATCCATCAACAACCATTAAACCTTCGACACCCTCAAAATCCACCTTCTCCTCTGAACCGCCGCACTCAACTCCTCCCCATCAAAAATGGAGATCGATCAATGACATCGTTTCCCCTCCTACAAATCAAAAAGAACCCCTCTCTCAACCAAAACCACAAACTAAAAACATGAAAACAAAAATCACAATGACCATTGCTCAATTTCTTGCTCGTAAAAATCTCCCAAATCCTCAGAGAAGAAAAATGTTTGCCCCCAAACAAAACCTAAAAAAGAGTCAGAAACCCACCTCTCCAGAACATTCTCCAGAATGTTCCCCACCACAAGAACGTTCTCCTGCTCAGACTGTTCCTCCACCAGACTCTTTTTCCCATCCACAACCTTCTCCATAAAAATATACCAAACGTTCTTCATCTCCTCAGTCTTCTTCTACTTCCACATCTTCTGATTCTGAACCGTCTCCCCCCGCTAAGAAACCAAAACAGACTACTCCTCCTCTGATTTCCCCTGCAAAAACAAAACTCTTCAAAGAAAAATGGGCTCAATGCCCAGGCGGGATTGGCCGAGTTTTTGTTTTTGACAATCTTGTTGTAGATGGAAATGCTGTTCAGCACCATACTGATGTTCTTGGCTGAACATCATTCTTAAAGATCTCTGAATCTTATTTCCCAGATGTTGTCCGCGCATTCTACTGCAATGCCAAAACATTTGCTGACAAATCTCTCATTATCTCAACAATTAAGGGAGTGGAAATCAAATTGACTCCAGATATTTTGGCCACCATTCTTCAGCTACCAACAGAAGGGCCATCTGTTTTTGGTGACCACTGGTATTCGGCTTTGGGTCTTAGAAAGGCAGAAGTTTTGGCTGATTTGTTTGAAGAAGACTCCACACGTTATTTGGCCACCTATCTTAAGCCTCTTCCCAAGGTATTCAATAACATGTGCCAACATACCTTGATTCCACACTGTGGAAGTCATGAGTATGTATCTGATAATGATGCCTTGCTCATTCACCATCGTCTAAACTGCAAGAGATTGAATCTACCCTATGTCTTTCTCCAGCACATGATTTGTGTAGCCAACAAAGATTATAGAAAGAATATTGTGCCTTATGGCATGGTCCTGACTAAAATCTTCAGGCATTTTGGAGTCTCTCTTGCATCTAAAACATCTCTGATAAAAATCTCCAAATTCTCCACCAAGAATCTGTCTCATATGTGTAAAACTTCCTCTGCTCCAACACCCACTCCTCCATCCTGTCCCACCTCTCTAAAAAGGAAAAGATCATCAGGAAGACAACCTATCACAACTCCTATTTCATTCTCATCACCTCCTCCTAATCCTAAGGAAACCCCAGAAAAAATCCCAACACCAGAACGTTCTCCACCTCCTCCAGAACGTTCT
>NC_021164.2:33238617-33252727 GCF_000331145.2 Cicer arietinum
GTTTCTTTCTCATCACCTCCTCCTAATCTTAAGGAAACCCCAGAAAAAATCCCAAAACTAGAACTTTCTCCACCACCACCGGAACGTTCTCCACCACCTCCAAAATGTTCTCCAGAACATATCCCAACCCCTACCCATGACTTCAGTACCTTCTTGTCTAATCCACTTTTCTCTACCATGTCTCCATTGTTCGTTTCACCTCAGAAAACCAGTTCTTCCATCTTTGGCATTAATCAGTTTTTGAACTTTCCCACTACTGTTGGCCCCTCTAACCCATCTGTTGGTCCCCTACCCTATGTATCATCCTCTTTTGCTTCTATTCCATCCATCTCTTCAATGCCTATTCCTTCCAACAACGTTGTTGCTACCACCTCTCAACCCTCCGCTCACCTTCACTCTACTCCCACCTTAACTGCACCCTCCAACTCTGACATTATGGCTGCTCTACAGATCATCATGGCAAGACAAGTTCAGCACGATCAGGAGACTGCTTTACTCAGAACTTGGATGGCTGATCACCTTGCTCCCAAGCTAGGAATTCTACCTCTGCCTCCTCATCCGATTCCACCTCCTTCTCAAGTCCCTCATCCTGGAAAATCCTCCTCTGTTGTCTTTTTGTATGACAAAGGGGAGAATTAAGTTAGATTTATTCTGTCAAAACTTCATTATGTAATTCTGCCAATATTGATGTATCTCTGCCAATACTGATGTATCTTTGCTATTTTTAATGAAAAACTAGTTTATTACATACAATGTTTTAAAATCTGCTAAATTAAAAAATTCACAAATTGAGGGGGAGCTGTTAAAGCTCTTTATATTAGAATCAGAATTAAAATCTAAATTAACATGTTTGTCATCATCAAAAAGGGGGAGATTGTTGAGACAAACTCTATATTTAAAGTTTTGATGAAAATAAACAAAGGTTAATTAAGAAAGTTAATTTTGATTCTAAAATGTTATGTTAATTTAACATGTGTTTTTGAGTGGATTTAATTAAGAACATAATCAAGCAAATCAAGAAAAGACAGCAACAAGATCATTCTGCATCATAATAGAGAATGATCTCCAGCTTCAACAACTGTCCATCACAGCATATTGGTCAAACCTTTTCTATCTCTTTGATAAAGAGTCTGCCCTGGAAATTATTCATATCTAATCAGTACATGGCAAGGAACAAGTAGGAATCATCCAGACTCAAAAAGGTTATTTGATCTCAAAGATCAAAGGACTCAAAGACAACAAAAATCATGACAGTCTGCAAACTCCAAAAATCAAATATCAAGAAAGTTCGATCAATCTGGACATATGACAAGACAATTACAAAGGAAATCCAGAACGTTTAAAACGGGAACTCCAGAATGATTATTGAAGCTCAAGAAAGTTCAAACTGACAAACCAAGAACGTTAATCATTCTCCGTTTTTTGCACAAAGACAGCAACTCTGTTTCTTATCCAAATTGATCTGTAATTCATCTCCAACATTCTCAAGCTACACTCAAGACTCAAGACAGATAGCGTACCATCCAAGATCAATAAAGAAACGTCAAGATTATTTTCTAAAAAGGACAAAATTGCTTTAAATGTTAAACCATTAAAGTCAAAAAGCTATGTCAAAGAAGGATTATTTTTATTCTAAAAATAATGTTTCAGTCAAAAAGCAGAGTCTCTCCAACAACTCTTGTACTTTCATTTTGTGCCTCTACATCCTATAAATAGAAGGCCAATATCCCGATTCAAGGCAAGAAATTCAAGTGCTTCGAAATCCATAATCAAACATATACATACTTGAAATTCTGCAAAAACAGAGGCAATCATACTCACTGATTTCTGCGAAACAGTTGCTGGTTTTTACTTATCAAATAGTTTGCGCAATTATCATTAGATCCTTTGTAAAGAATCAATTCTCAAACAAGAGTTGAGAAATTTCAGATTCTGTCAAAACAATCAAATTGTAAAAACTCAAACTATAAGAGTTTCTTTATAGTTTGTTTTAAGATTACTTCCTATCAAGGTTAGATAGGTGCTGGTATTGCTTTCTGGGTAGAAAGCATTAGAGGTTGAAATAGATCAAGGTTGATCTAAGACTAGGTGTTGTAAGTTCAAGAAAGCTCTTTTACACTTAGTGGAAAACCTCACAGTGTGAGGACTGGACGTAACCCACGTTGGGTGAACTAGGATAAAATCCTTGTGTGGTATTCTCTATCCTATCTCTCTATTTATCATACTGAATCAATTAAAACATAAACTGATTTTCTGTTTTCAACTAATCAAGGAACGTTCTCCGTTTTACTACTAAAACCAAGAACGTTCTCCGTTTTCTATTTTCATAACCAAGATCAATCTTGAGTTATTTTCTCAAGTTTTAACAGGAATTTTTAAAAGGTACATTTACAATTCAAACCCCCCTTTCTTGTAAATGACATTGTTACTTCAAATGTATTATAATTTTATCACATTTTTACCAAATAGATATTATGTCATTGATTATTTATGTTTTTATGATTATTGCAGTCAAAACCATTAAATAAATGAGTGTATTCAAAAAATTAAAAGAATTTTTGGATTTCAATTTTGCTGATTTTAAATTATGATTAACGATGAAAACATTTACAAACATAAAATCACAAACTTGACTCCAAAAGATGAAAGACTATCTTTTTATGAAAAAATATAAAGAACTAATTTGTTATTTTTATGTAACTTAAACAATAGGATGCATTGTTTGCAAATATTATATCTGTTCTTCATTTTTTATTATTATAAAATTTATTTTTACTAAAAATAGTAAGAGTCCGTGTTGAACATTTTTTGAGAATAATAATAATAATAATAATAATAGTAATAATAATAATAATAATAATAATAATAATAATAATAATAATAATAATAATAATAATAATAATAATAATAATAATAATAATAAAATGTGCATGTCATCCAATTTAAAAAGAAATAAACAACATTGCTTAGGTCCCAACTCCCAACCCATATATTATTATAAAGATATAAAATTTAGAAATTAAATAAGATAAAATTCTGATAATAATACGCAAATTATATACAAAAAAAATGCAACTCCAATGATAAAAAAGACAGATGATAGACCCGACATGATGTATGTTCTTTTCTCCTTGAACTGGAGCACTATCCCCTCACCATAAATTAACATATATATATATACCACATTTGTACCAATGATACAATAATTGAAAGACTAAATCAAATGTTTCCTTATATTTTCAAGTAATATAATGAAACAAAATCCTAATAGGTATATGAATTGCAAGATTATTTTCAAAACTTAGAACATCAAAATTGTCTTAATAAACCTTTCAAGTCAGTAAAATATTCAATTATTTAATAGCTTAATTTTATTTCTTATGAAAATGAGATTAGCGTAGAATAACCCACGATAAATACTTGTTATGGGTATAATCGTATAATAAATTATAATTAATTTATTATAATTCTTTTTATATTTTTACCGAATAAATATTTAGGTCATTGATGATTTATGTTCTTTTCAGTCAAAATCGTTAAGAATTACATGAATTTATTAAAAAAAAAGTTGGAGAATTTTGGATTTCAATTTTTCTGATTTTAAATTAAGATTAACGGTGAAAACATTTACAAACATAAAAGCACAAACTTAACCCTAAAAGATAAATAAAGGACTATCTTGTTATGAAAAAATATAAAGAACTAATTTGTTATTTTTCGTGTAACTTGAACGACTGCAGGATACAATTTTTTGCAAATATTATATTTGTTCTTTATTTTTTATGATTAAAAAATTTATTTTTAGTGAAAATAGTAAGAGTCCATGTTGAATTTTTTAAAAAAAGCCTATAATAATAATAATAATAATAAAATATGCATGTCATCAACCAAATTTAAAAAGAAAATAAACAACATTGCTTAGGTCCCAACCAATATATTATGATAAGGATATAAAATTTAGAAATTAAATAAGACAAAATTCATAGATAATAATATGCAAAAAATTAAAAAAAAAAGTTAAAAAAATAAATAAATTGCAACTCCAATGGTAAAAAAGACAGGTATTGAACCCGACAGGATGCATGTTGTTCTCTCTGTGATCTTTAGCACCATCTCCTCACTATATATATATATATATATATATATGCAAAGTATATTATTTAAAGAAATATAAAAAAAATTGCAAATATTTACCCCCAATCTTTTAATTTTAGAATAAACTTTTACTTTTTTGCATCCAACCAAATAATCAACATGGAACCTGTTAACAAAATATCTACCATATGTATAGAGGAAAAAACTATAATTTTGTTAAAAAAATAGAACAAACAACAATTGTCTAAACAAACAATCTATAAAGTAGTGTCAATTAAGTAGACCACAAAATTACAAGGAAAATAAGTTAAAAAAACAATAAAAATCATACTTTTTGATCCACAAATTCTATTTCAATTACAGAGTAAATCATCGTATTAGTCAATTTGCAAACATAAAATATTAATGTAAGAAAAAAATTGTATCTCATCGTTAGTGTGTTTATTTAGATACCTAATAAAATATTACCAACGCTACTCATTTGAATGCATATTTTTTATGAGATTTAAACGGATCTTTAACATCTCAATGCAAAAAAACTATATGTAATTCATAGGCTTAACTATAAAAACATCATAAACGTTCTTTATGTTTGAAGCAAATAAAATTGAAATAATGTATTCATGCATTTTTAAATATAAACCATAAGTACTTATCTCTTGTCCATATATCCATCTTTGTCTTTCATGAAAAAAAACTTTATAAGTACTACATAACAAAGTGACAAGAACAACATCAAATAAATGTATAGTGACAAGAGAACCATACAATAGATCTTTATTGTGCTTCAACTTCAATTTATGCCACTGGAGGTCACTCTTGTGCTTCTATCTTTGAATAAATCTAACATAATTGGAAAAAATAAAACAAATCCATAAAATGAAATCAAAAGAAAATAATAATTGGTTCTAGAATAACATATACATATCATCGGTTGCAAAAAAAAATTCAATAACATAAAGGCAAGAAAATTTGCATACAAAGTGAGATGGAGATTCAGAAAAAGATCACAATATGAAATGTAGATTTTCTATTTCCATTATTATTAACTAATTGTATTTTGAAAGAAATATTTTAATGGACCAATTATATTTAATTCAAGGGAGATATTTGTGAAATACAATTTATTATCTTTTTGTGAATATATTACTTACATTTTTTATAGGTAAAACAATTATGTTTAAAAAAAAGTTATTGTGGGGTATATTTCCATTGATATATTTATTATTTTAGACGCATATAGGGTAGTAAAAATAACATAATAATATACCAATTTTTACTGATTTGTATTTTAGTTTTTTGGTGATATAATTTATTTTCTTAAGTAGACCTATTTAATTTGAAAAACAAATTTTTGTTTAATACTAAGTGAATGTTCATTATTAGAGAAACATTAAATGTAGATTTAGTATTAAACTGAAAGATTAACTTATATATAGACAAAAGTCTATAACATCTAGGTTAAGCTCAAATATGATTTCAATCGTTTAACTATATTGAATATTCGATTAGGTCACATTCAAATGATATACAATTAATTTTTCGAAATTGTCATTTTAAAATCTTCTAAAATATTATGTCAATATAAATGGAAACCATTCAAAAATATGTGTCAAGCGTTACTAAAAAATTAATTTGATTATTGTCATACTTTATTCAACACATAATGACAATAATTTGCTCTTTAAATTAATAGGCAACTATCGTGATTTAATTAATAACTTTATAACCTAATTGTGTCACATATATGATTCATCTACTTAAATGGCATTAAATATTGTTTCCTAAAAAATCATGCCAATATAAATGAAAATCGTTCAGAAATCGACTCTTTAGGATTTGAAATACCGATATTAGAAAATTGTAAGTTCTAATGGAGGAAAATAGTTTTAGAAAAATAAATTAAATATGTACCAGGATTTCCAACGGTGGGAAAGAGGGGGGCGAGAAGGTCGTGAGGTAGCATCGCCGGTAACGGTAATGGCGGGGTGTTAAAATTGTGGCATGCCAAAAAAGGAGATAGAGATTTCACTACCTATTATGAGTTGATGACAGTATGGCAAGAATTGAATCTCTTCTATGATGATCAATAGAAGTGTTGTGAGGATAATGTTTTGTTTCTTAAGATAGAGGAGAACGACTGAGTATTCATGTTCTTGGTTGGGCTTAGTAAGTGGCTTGATGAAGTCCGAGGCACAATATTGGGAAAAACTCCATTGCCATCACTTCGACAAGCATTCTCAGAAGTTAGAAGAGAAGAGGCGAGATAAGGTGTTATGATGGGTAAGCCACCTTTTGTTGTTGAGGTTGAAAGCTCTGCCCTAGTCACTAATAATGAAGATGGGAAGAGAGATGGCAAGAAATCATGGTGTAAACATTGCAAACGTTCATGGCACATACGTGATACATGTTATAAGCTCAATGGAAAACCTCTAAATTGGAAGAAAAAAAGAGGAAACGAATGTCATACCCTCCAAGCTGGTACCTCTAATCAAGAGAAGCAGTCTCTTTCAAGCCCATCTCATTTCACCAAGGAACATTAGATCAATTGTACAAACTCCTTGAGTATCAAACTCTTTCTTGCTCTATAGCTCAGATATGTAATTTTCCAAATAATGCTCTACTTAGTGTCACTCCCAGCCATACTTGGATTATCGATTATGGTGCTACTGATCATATGAATGGGGAGTCGAGTTTGTTTTCTTCTTATAGTCCTTCTGTAGGTAACCAAAAAATTAAAATTGTAGATGGCTCTCTTTCAGCCATTGCAGGAAAATGTTAAGTTATTCTATCACCTATGTTAACTTTAAAAGATGTCTTACATGTTCCCAATTTATCATGTAATCTATTATACATTACTAAATTAACAAAGGATATAAATTTTCAAGCTAACTTCTTTCATTCTCATTGCACTTTTAATGATTTGAGCATGGAAGATGATTGACAATGCTAAGGAGAGTGGAGAACTCTATTATCTTGACAATGTACTCGACTTCAAAGACCAACCAAAAACAAGTACCAAAAACAAGTACCTGAAACATTTGCGGTTAGGACATCCTAGTTTTCCGTATTTGAAACATTTGTTTCCTAAATTATTTTCTAAGAAGGATATGTCTTTATTTCATTGTGAAACTTGTAAATTTGCTGAACATCACTATTCTTCTTTTTCTACACAACCATATAAACAATCAAAATCGTTTGCAATTATTCATATGGATGTTTGGGGTCCTAATAGAATAAAAACAATTTCTAATAAAAAATAGTTTATAACTTTTATTGATGATCATACTAGAATTTATTGGGTTTATCTATTGAAAGAAAAATCAGAAGTTGGACAGGTTCTCAAAAATTTCTTTAAAATGGTGCACACTCAATACCAAACAAATATTCAGAAGTGATAGTGGTCAAAAATATTTTAATATACTTTTGTCCAATTTTTTTCTTGCAAATGGGGTTGTTCATCAAAGTTATGGTGTTAATACACCCCCAACAAAATGGAATTGCATAGAGAAAGCATAAGCATCTTCTTGAGGTTGCTAGAGCTTTACTATTTGCAAATAAGGTTCCAAAATATTTGTGGGGTGAAGCTGTTTTAACCGCATCATATTTAATTAATCGAATGTCATCTAAAGTTTTAGATTTGCATACCCCTCTTGATGTTTTTTGAAATTATTTTCCGTTGACTAGTGTCTCTATTGATTTGCCACTAAATGTTTTTGGTTGCACTGCTTTTGTTCATGAACATAAACAACTTTACAAACTCGAGCCACAAGTAATAAAATGTGTGTTTACCGGTTACTCTCCAACTCATAAGGGGTATCGGTGTTTTGAACCAAAATCAAAAAGAATTTTTGTAAACATGGGTGTTACTTTTGTTGAAAATCAACCATTTTTTTACTGACATTCATCTTCAAGAGGGAAATGTTAAAGAAGATTCATCTTTTAATTTTGAAAACATTATTACTTTAATTGATCTAGTGTTGTCACAAAATTATGAGAGTTAAATTGATGCACCAAAAGAAAATGCCCAAGAATCCATATTGGAACTCAATCCACTTATGAATGAGGTTTCAACATATTCAGGGGGCGACAATTTCAAATCAAAATCACAATTATCAAATTCTTGATCTCAATAATAATGAAGGACCCCTTGAAATGCCACAAAATAATGATTCTGATAAAAAAACACAAAACAAGTTTACTACCATTTACCCTACTTGGAAGAGAAACGTCTTTGAAAGAAGAAACCATATACAGAGAAATGGAGGACCCTTTCTCCGACCCTTCCAAGATTCTAAACCAATAGATAATCCAACACATCATCTTGATACATGTAAGTCTTCTTCTATTCTTAAGAGTCATGTCGAGTATCCTGATATAGACCTTCCTATTGCAATTAGAAAACCTGTTAGATCATGCACTAAATATTCTTTGTCTAATTATGTTGTCGGTTGTAGAAATTCCAAAAAATATACAAGAGGCTCTAAAAGTTCCAAAGTGGAAGGAAGTTGTTCTCGAGGAGATGAGAGCTTTTAAGAAGAATCAAACTTGGAGAGTCGTGACGTTACCTAGAGGAAAGAATATTGTTGATTGTAAATGGGTATTTACTGTGAAATATAATTTTGATAACACAATTGAAAGATACAAGGCACACTTGGTTGCTAAAGGGTTTACTCAGACATAGAACATTAATTACTTAGAGACTTTTGCTCTTGTTTCTAAATATACAAATAAAAAATGAAACACCAATTGACATACTTAATTATATAAAGTTACATTTTTTCCAAATGCATATATTGCTTATAGAATAATATTAACAATTCATGTAATTATCGGTTTAGCAAAAACTTTTTGAATCTCAAATTAATTAAATCTTATCTAAAGCACCAAAGATACAGATCAACCAAAATGCAGACATCCTATTTATTAGACTATATGTCAATGCGTGGTTTCAGAATATCACCATCGTGTAGAGCAAAGAGTCTCACCATTGGACAATGTCCTACCGTTGGACAAATGCTCTTCAGGATTTCATGTTCAGTACTCCGTCGTTGAGTATTTTTCTGAATCACGCCATCGTGTAGAGCAAAGAGTCTCACCATTGGACAATGTCCTACCGTTGGACAAATGCTCTTCAGGATTTCATGTTCAGTACTCCGCCGTTGAGTATTTTTCTGAATCACGTTGCCTTTACAACTGTCGTCACATACTTGTGGCTAAGTTAAGGCCACCGATGCATGCATGAATGTCATCGCCTTTAGTTAGTAACAAAATAGATCACTCAACTAGAGCGTTCAAAATCATTCAACATCGTCATAAACCATCCTAGTTTAGACATAAAGTCATCACCTTGAATAATCACCCAATACCAATCAAAATACACAATTATTTAATCTCATAATATCATTCATAAACATGTAATTCAAATAACACATATTTTGATTCATCATCATCATCATCATCATCATCATCATCCTCGTCGTCGTCGTCGTCATCATCATCCTCGTCGTCGTCCTCGTCGTCTCCTCGTCGTCGTCCTCGTCCTCGTCGTCCTCGTCCTCATCATCCTCATCATCATCATCATCATCATCACCATCATCATCATCATCATCATCATCATCATCGTCGTCATCATCGTCATCGTCATCGTCATTGTCATCGTCATCGTCATCGTCATCGTCATCATAGTTTCTCCTTCCTTATCATCATCATCATTGTAACATCCCGCTTTTTCGGAACATTAACTAACAGAAATTCTAAACGTAAAATTTCAAATTCATTTTTATTTATTTATGATTATCTTAAGTACTCATTTACTTTAAAATCATTTAATAACTATTTTAATTATATTTCAAAAATAATAAATCAGAGTATTTGCAATTACTAAAAGTAAATTTAATACATTAAACAAAAGAAACTCCTAGAGTCAAAACTCTCGACGTTTTACTACCCAAACATAAATTCTAGTTGGTCACAAACTTTGGACTTGTGGAAAACTCACCAAACAAGTCTAACACCGATACAGAAGTATCTCGGAGCCTCCAACTGCATGATATTGTACTTTCTCGCATTTCTCCTATTAGGTTGATCGTGATATTATTCGCTCAAGTAACACTATATGTGACGTCCTGTCAAATGTAAGTGTGATCTCCAAATAACAAACACAGAGCAAATATGCATGCATACATAGCAAATACAGTACTTCATTTAATAGTTAAAAATCACAACGCACTAAAGTTACAATAACAATGAAAATATAACAGTACGGTATTTGCGTAATTAATAACCTTAATTCATCCATCCAACTACCCAGGTAGATATAAAAGTACTATATCACATATTTGACAACGTTAATTCACCCAAAACCAGAAGATACAATATCACATTTTTAATAACGTTAATTCACCCAAAACCAGGAGATACAATGTATTAGTTATCTTTATAAAACACTAGTCACACTTTAATTAATGCATATCCAACAAACCTTCTTACTTAATCTATATGTCAATGTAATGATTCCGGAATATCACCTCCTCCGCAAGGGCTTTCGTGGGTCCTTCCAAACAACACCACTAACTCGAGCTTCGTGGTTCCTTTCAAGCAACACCGCTAGCTCAACATCCCCGCAAGGATCTGTGGGCTCCAACCAATTATGGACACACCACCACACGACTATGAATGAATGCATGAATGTGGACACTTTAATAAAATATAATGCAATACTAACTTATTAACGTCGTATCACATAACATTTATTCTTCACACTTTGAATATGTTCAACACAACCGTTATAACACCATATCACATAACATTTATTTTCCACACTTTGAATATGTTCAACACAACCATTATAACAACATATCTCATAACATTTATTCTTCACACTTTGAATATGCTCAAGACAACCATTATAACAATATATCACATAGCATTTATTTTTCGCACTTTGAATATGTTCAACAGAACAATTATTAATATTCATTTTGAAGATAAAACACAAACAAAACCAATAAATAACATCACAGTACATTTATATCACATATAATTCAAATAGGAAAACTAATGGAGTGATGCCCTTACCATTACTAGAGTTATATTTAGAATTATGCTTCACAAACTCTTGTCTCACTCATTTCACACCTGCTGCTGTGCGAGCACGGTTTCTCCCTCTCTGAACATCATTTCGCCGATCCGACCGTTTAAAACGTGGGTCTGAATGTTGAGAACCTGCTGTCCAAAAATCAGCCCGATCTAACGGTTAACGAATGCACAATCGATGATTTTCTGATACTGATTTAACAAATTCGGAAATGGAGTTACTCCTCTCTTTTCCCTTTTGGTGGTTGCCTTTTCTATCAAAGTGGTCTCTCTCTTTTTCTCTCCTAAACCCTTTTTTTATATTGCATAGTGTTTTTTGAATGGAAGACCTCTGTTTTGTTTTTGTTTCTTTTTTATCAAAAAAGGATGAAAGTTAACCCAGGAGTGGGAACCTTAAGCCAGACGTGGGGAATGTTAAACTGGGTAACGTGGTATTAAATGGAGAAAGTGATTACATAAATTTGTTTTTAACGGTTCCTTTTATTATTATTATTATTATTATTATTATTATTATTATTATTATTATTATTATTATTATTATTATTATTATTATTATTAAAAATTAAAATAACACATTACAATAGTAACTGACAATTTTTTTTAGAATAATTATCTCAATTCCTAATAAGGTAAATATTAAAATAAAATAAAATGTGTGGATGTTACAATCATCATCATCATAGTTTCTCCTTCCCATTTATATAATATAGCTAATAGGTAGTTAGGGTTTTAAAACCTTTCTAATATCACGCCTATGGGCCAAGCCCATTTGTCTCACTCCCTCATACTTATTTAAATATTTCCTTTCTAAAAAATTAAATCATACCACATACATTCATTTAAATGAGAAATTAAAAACAAAATAATAATACCATATAATAAAATTTTGTAAAAGAGCAATATAATTCTACCAAAAAGTCTAATCTTGATACTACCAGTTTTTCTTGATTAATTTACAGTTCGAAAATAATATTTAAAATTAACATAGACATTTAAAATATTATTTACAATTTTACTAGTTGGAAAGTACACTACACATGTAGCTTTATAAAACTAACAAAATTTAGGGGTCTTACATTCTACCCACCTAAAGTAGTTTTGTCCTCGAAAATGACCCTAATGGAGAAAAATATGGGTCTTACATTCTATCCACCTAAAATAGTTTCGTCCTCGAAACTAGCATTAGGGAAAAACTTTGGGTACTGCTCCCTCATCTTTTCTTCGTGTTCCCAAGTTGCATCTCTGCTGACTTGATTCCAGATTACCCTCACCAAGGAAATTTTCTTGTTGTGGAACGTCTTAACCTTTTTGTCATTAATTCTTATTGGGGGTACTTCAAAAGATAAATCATTTTTCAACTGCACTACATCAGGTTCAATGACATGTGATAGATCATCGACATACTTCCGCAACTGTGAAACATGGAACAAATCATGAATGCTGGAAAAGAGCGATGGTAGCGCAACCTTGTAAGCTACAAGTCCGATTCGCTTGAGGATTTGGTAAGGTCCAATGCAAAAATGCAGAAATCATATTTATTAGACTATATGTCAATGTAGGATTTCGGAATATTACCACCCTGTAGAGCAAAGAGTCCCACCGTTGGACAAATGCTCTTTAGGATTTCATGTTCAGTACTCCCCGTTGAGTATTTTTTTGAATCACGTTGACTTTACAATGAACTGTGGTCACATACTCGTGGCTAAGTTCAGACCATCAATGCTTACATGAATGTCATCGCCTTAGTTAGTAACAAAATAGATCACTCAATTAAAGCGTTCAAAATCATTCAACATTGTCCTAAACCATCCTAGTTTAGACATAAAGTTATCACCTCCCAATACCAATCAAAATACACAATTATTTAATCTCATAATATCATTCATAAACATGTAATTCATGTAAACATATTTTGAAGATAACATACAAACAAAAACCAATACATAACATCACAATATATTTATATCACATATAATTCAAGTAGGAAAGCGAATGGAGTGATGCCCTTACCGTTACCAAAGTTGTTTCTAGAATTACGTTTCACAAACTCTTGTATCACTCGTTTCACACCATCAAATAAGTAATAATTATCTTAGTACACTTAATGTATTTTAGTGTATTTTTGGTATTGAACTCGGAGTCTTTTTAGCCAAAGTTATTAATATTTTGGAGTTTATATGACCAAAAAGATATTTTGATGCCGATTAAAATTACTCGTCGATAAATAAATTAAATTAAGTACGGTGAATCCTCTACGAAGAATTTAATTCAGGGGAGTTTGTTAAAAATGTCTCGCAATTGCTAAAAGTTGTTTATGTCAATTGAGTTGCGACGAGAGTGGATATTTTAACAAAAGTGGTTTGGAGAGGTTATGAGAGAAATGGTAAATTTAATAAATATCTAAATATTTTGAGATATTTGTTAATTATATTCAATATATATATAATCATTAATTGTTTGGAGGGAAAAAGAAAGGAAAGAGAAAGAGAAGAAAAGGAAAGAGAAAGAGAGGAAAAGTAAAAAGGAAAGAAAAAGAAAAGAAAGAAAACAGAAGTTCTCCTTCTTCCTCTGCCTCGCGTGAAACCCATTCCTACTTCTTCCTTCTACCTCCATTTTCGCTGCTTCCTTTTGTTCAAGAGTAGAAACCCAAGGATTGTGGGTGAGTAAGAACAAATTTTCAGCTTCTTCCTTCTTCCCGGATTCAAAAACGGAGTTACGGATTTCAAAACCGTCAAACACAAACCTCCCCGTTTCATCTAGATCTAAGCTTCGTTTCATGAAGAGATAGAAGGGAAAGTTGCTCACTACCACGCTACGGTGCTAGGGAACCAACTTTGGAAGCGGCGTTGCGAGCGGAGATTTACCGGATTTACTCGCGGTACCGTAATCAAACGTTAAAGCTAACGTGAAGGTAAGG
>NC_021164.2:33253313-33258327 GCF_000331145.2 Cicer arietinum
AAATCGTTAGAGTTAAATGAGTATTAAGAATGGGGAATCTCTTAATATCTTTGTTTACTTAATGATTGTCGTTCGAATTGTAAGAGTTAAATGGGTATTAAAAACGGGGAATCTTTTAATATCTGCCTTTACTTAATGGTGTTTGTCCGTGAGAGGCTACACCCCGGTAAATTGTGTTGATTGTGTTATAAGTGCTAAGTGTTATGTTTTGTTTGGAATTGTGTGATAGCATGTTTGATTGCAAAACTATTTCGAAGCTCATGATGTTGTAGTGATTGTGTTATAAGTGCTAAGTGTTATGTTTTGTTTGGAATTGTGTGATAGCATGTTTGATTGCAAAACTATTTCGAAGCTCATGATGTTGTAGTGATTGTGTTATAAGTGCTAAGTGTTATGTTTTGTTTGGAATTGTGTGATAGCATGTTTGATTGCAAAACTATTTCGAAGCTCATGATGTTGTAGTGATTGTGTTATAAGTGCTAAGTGTTATGTTTTGTTTGGAATTGTGTGATAGCATGTTTGATTGCAAAACTATTTCGAAGCTCATGATGTTGTAGTGATTGTGTTATAAGTGCTAAGTGTTATGTTTTGTTTGGAATTGTGTGATAGCATGTTTGATTGCAAAACTATTTTGAAGCTCATGATGTTGTAGTGATTGTGTTATAAGTGCTAAGTGTTATGTTTTGTTTGGAATTGAGTGATAGCATGTTTGATTGCAAAACTATTTCGAAGCTCACGATGTTGTAGTGATTGTGTTATAAGTGTTAAGTGTTATGTTTTGGGAATTGTGTGATAGCATGTTTGATTGCAAAACTATTTCGAAGCTCATGATGTTGTAGTGATTGTGTTATAAGTGTTAAGTGTTATGTTTTGGGAATTGTGTGATAGCATGTTTGATTGCAAAACTATTTCGAAGCTCATGATGTTGTAGTGATTGTGTTATAAGTGTTAAGTGTTATGTTTTGGGAATTGTGTGATAGCATGTTTGATTGCAAAACTATTTCGAAGCTCATGATGTTGTAGTGATTGTGTTATAAGTGTTAAGTGTTATGTTTTGGGAATTGTGTGATAGCATGTTTGATTGCAAAACTATTTCGAAGCTCATGATGTTGTAGTGATTGTGTTATAAGTGTTAAGTGTTATGTTTTGGGAATTGTGTGATAGCATGTTTGATTGCAAAACTATTTCGAAGCTCATGATGTTGTAGTGATTGTGTTATAAGTGTTAAGTGTTATGTTTTGGGAATTGTGTGATAGCATGTTTGATTGCAAAACTATTTCGAAGCTCATGATGTTGTAGTGATTGTGTTATAAGTGTTAAGTGTTATGTTTTGGGAATTGTGTGATAGCATGTTTGATTGCAAAACTATTTCGAAGCTCATGATGTTGTAGTGATTGTGTTATAAGTGTTAAGTGTTATGTTTTGGGAATTGTGTGATAGCATGTTTGATTGCAAAACTATTTCGAAGCTCATGATGTTGTAGTGATTGTGTTATAAGTGTTAAGTGTTATGTTTTGGGAATTGTGTGATAGCATGTTTGATTGCAAAACTATTTCGAAGCTCATGATGTTGTAGTGATTGTGTTATAAGTGTTAAGTGTTATGTTTTGGGAATTGTGTGATAGCATGTTTGATTGCAAAACTATTTCGAAGCTCATGATGTTGTAGTGATTGTGTTATAAGTGTTAAGTGTTATGTTTTGGGAATTGTGTGATAGCATGTTTGATTGCAAAACTATTTCGAAGCTCATGATGTTGTAGTGATTGTGTTATAAGTGTTAAGTGTTATGTTTTGGGAATTGTGTGATAGCATGTTTGATTGCAAAACTATTTCGAAGCTCATGATGTTGTAGTGATTGTGTTATAAGTGTTAAGTGTTATGTTTTGGGAATTGTGTGATAGCATGTTTGATTGCAAAACTATTTCGAAGCTCATGATGTTGTAGTGATTGTGTTATAAGTGTTAAGTGTTATGTTTTGGGAATTGTGTGATAGCATGTTTGATTGCAAAACTATTTCGAAGCTCATGATGTTGTAGTGATTGTGTTATAAGTGTTAAGTGTTATGTTTTGGGAATTGTGTGATAGCATGTTTGATTGCAAAACTATTTCGAAGCTCATGATGTTGTAGTGATTGTGTTATAAGTGTTAAGTGTTATGTTTTGGGAATTGTGTGATAGCATGTTTGATTGCAAAACTATTTCGAAGCTCATGATGTTGTAGTGATTGTGTTATAAGTGTTAAGTGTTATGTTTTGGGAATTGTGTGATAGCATGTTTGATTGCAAAACTATTTCGAAGCTCATGATGTTGTAGTGATTGTGTTATAAGTGTTAAGTGTTATGTTTTGGGAATTGTGTGATAGCATGTTTGATTGCAAAACTATTTCGAAGCTCATGATGTTGTAGTGATTGTGTTATAAGTGTTAAGTGTTATGTTTTGGGAATTGTGTGATAGCATGTTTGATTGCAAAACTATTTCGAAGCTCATGATGTTGTAGTGATTGTGTTATAAGTGTTAAGTGTTATGTTTTGGGAATTGTGTGATAGCATGTTTGATTGCAAAACTATTTCGAAGCTCATGATGTTGTAGTGATTGTGTTATAAGTGTTAAGTGTTATGTTTTGGGAATTGTGTGATAGCATGTTTGATTGCAAAACTATTTCGAAGCTCATGATGTTGTAGTGATTGTGTTATAAGTGTTAAGTGTTATGTTTTGGGAATTGTGTGATAGCATGTTTGATTGCAAAACTATTTCGAAGCTCATGATGTTGTAGTGATTGTGTTATAAGTGTTAAGTGTTATGTTTTGGGAATTGTGTGATAGCATGTTTGATTGCAAAACTATTTCGAAGCTCATGATGTTGTAGTGATTGTGTTATAAGTGTTAAGTGTTATGTTTTGGGAATTGTGTGATAGCATGTTTGATTGCAAAACTATTTCGAAGCTCATGATGTTGTAGTGATTGTGTTATAAGTGTTAAGTGTTATGTTTTGGGAATTGTGTGATAGCATGTTTGATTGCAAAACTATTTCGAAGCTCATGATGTTGTAGTGATTGTGTTATAAGTGTTAAGTGTTATGTTTTGGGAATTGTGTGATAGCATGTTTGATTGCAAAACTATTTCGAAGCTCATGATGTTGTAGTGATTGTGTTATAAGTGTTAAGTGTTATGTTTTGGGAATTGTGTGATAGCATGTTTGATTGCAAAACTATTTCGAAGCTCATGATGTTGTAGTGATTGTGTTATAAGTGTTAAGTGTTATGTTTTGGGAATTGTGTGATAGCATGTTTGATTGCAAAACTATTTCGAAGCTCATGATGTTGTAGTGATTGTGTTATAAGTGTTAAGTGTTATGTTTTGGGAATTGTGTGATAGCATGTTTGATTGCAAAACTATTTCGAAGCTCATGATGTTGTAGTGATTGTGTTATAAGTGTTAAGTGTTATGTTTTGGGAATTGTGTGATAGCATGTTTGATTGCAAAACTATTTCGAAGCTCATGATGTTGTAGTGATTGTGTTATAAGTGTTAAGTGTTATGTTTTGGGAATTGTGTGATAGCATGTTTGATTGCAAAACTATTTCGAAGCTCATGATGTTGTAGTGATTGTGTTATAAGTGTTAAGTGTTATGTTTTGGGAATTGTGTGATAGCATGTTTGATTGCAAAACTATTTCGAAGCTCATGATGTTGTAGTGATTGTGTTATAAGTGTTAAGTGTTATGTTTTGGGAATTGTGTGATAGCATGTTTGATTGCAAAACTATTTCGAAGCTCATGATGTTGTAGTGATTGTGTTATAAGTGTTAAGTGTTATGTTTTGGGAATTGTGTGATAGCATGTTTGATTGCAAAACTATTTCGAAGCTCATGATGTTGTAGTGATTGTGTTATAAGTGTTAAGTGTTATGTTTTGGGAATTGTGTGATAGCATGTTTGATTGCAAAACTATTTCGAAGCTCATGATGTTGTAGTGATTGTGTTATAAGTGTTAAGTGTTATGTTTTGGGAATTGTGTGATAGCATGTTTGATTGCAAAACTATTTCGAAGCTCATGATGTTGTAGTGATTGTGTTATAAGTGTTAAGTGTTATGTTTTGGGAATTGTGTGATAGCATGTTTGATTGCAAAACTATTTCGAAGCTCATGATGTTGTAGTGATTGTGTTATAAGTGTTAAGTGTTATGTTTTGGGAATTGTGTGATAGCATGTTTGATTGCAAAACTATTTCGAAGCTCATGATGTTGTAGTGATTGTGTTATAAGTGTTAAGTGTTATGTTTTGGGAATTGTGTGATAGCATGTTTGATTGCAAAACTATTTCGAAGCTCATGATGTTGTAGTGATTGTGTTATAAGTGTTAAGTGTTATGTTTTGGGAATTGTGTGATAGCATGTTTGATTGCAAAACTATTTCGAAGCTCATGATGTTGTAGTGATTGTGTTATAAGTGTTAAGTGTTATGTTTTGGGAATTGTGTGATAGCATGTTTGATTGCAAAACTATTTCGAAGCTCATGATGTTGTAGTGATTGTGTTATAAGTGCTAAGTGTTATGTGTTGGAATTGTGTGTGAATGTGATTGAGTTAGTTTATGAATTTTTGAAAGAATACACAGGGAAATCGATTTCCCAATCGATTTGATAGGTTAACAAGGACTTGGCGAAAATAACAAAATCGATTGGCCAATCGATTTTGTAATCAGTTTTTCAAAATCATTTTAGAAATCGATTTGGCAATCGATTGGCCTTAAGTCAGGAACTCAGCAATGCTGTCAAAATCGATTTGGCAATCGATTTGGTGACCCAGGAACTCAGCAAAACTGACAAAATCGATTTGGCAATCGATTTGGCAACACAGGAACTCAGCAATAACTGACCAAATCGATTTGGCAATCGATTGCCAAATTAGAAACCCTTATTTTGAGTTAGATAATCGATTGCTCAATTGATTTATCAATGCTTTGGTCAGTTATGTATTACTTGATGGATTGAGAACTTTATTTTGATTTCATTTTTAATTGG
>NC_021164.2:33258561-33266401 GCF_000331145.2 Cicer arietinum
AATGGAGATGGGAACGCTTGACTGCAGCTACGTTAGGAGGATATCACGGGGCGCGTGGAGATCACTCAGGGTGTTTAGTTGTTTTGTAAAATGATCAGACTAGGTTGTCACGGAGGGAACGAATGTCTTTCTTTTGGGGTTGCGTTTATTTTAAACCGGAAGACTGTACTGTTACTATTATTGTCAGTACGACACCTTAGTTGGATGGGTTCCTTGTATCTTCTGGTTGTTGTTTAAATACTTTGGATGTATGTATTTGAGAAACTTTTTCCGCTGCTTGTAAATTTTAATGACTCAATTATTTATCCAAAGGCATTTCCTGATTTAATTCTCTGTTTTATTTTAATTCCTTTTGAAAAAAAAAATACACCCTCGCTTTGAAAAACGGGGTGTTACATTGTGGTATCAGAGCTTTGGTTTGGTTTTCTTTGGGGGCTGTGGAACCTCTAGTTCTAGATCGCAGCTACGTTAGGAGAATCTCACGGGGCGCGTGGAGATCACTCCGGGTGTTTAGTTGTGTTGTAAAATGATCAGATTAGGTTGACATAGAGGGATCAGATGTCTTTCTTTTGTATTGCATTTATTTTAAAATGGAAGACTGTACCTATACTAATATTGTCAGCTTGACATGTTATTTTCGATGGGTTACATGTACCATTTGTTGTTGGGTAAATGGTTTGGATTTATAATTGGAGTAACTTTTCCGCTGCCTGTAAATTATAATGACTCAATTATTTATCCAAAGGCATTTCTTTATTTATTTCTCTGCTTTATTTTAAATTCTTTTGAGAAAAAAAAATATACCCTCGCTTTGAAAAACGGGGTGTTACATTGTGGTATCAGAGCATTGGTTTGGTTTTCTTTGGGGGCTGTGGAACCTTGGTTATAGATTGTAGGTCAACCTATAGGTTGAGAGTTGTTATCTGATCATGTGTCGGTTTAGGTGGTTTGAGTTGTCAAGTTCATAATAATTATTATGTGCGGTTGTGGTCGGAAGTTATTCTTAGAATTATTGAAGTAGTGTTAAGACTCTACTTGATGATGGTTTTATAGGGAAACCATGCTGCCAAGGAGGAATGACGTTCCGAGAACCAATGCCAGTAGGAATGATCGAATGGCGGAGGCTATGAATAACCTGGCTGCTTCTGTTGCTGCACAGACTGCTGCCAAGACTCAACGTGATCTCGAAAAGAGGGGAAGAGAGATCCGTGCTGCAGAGTCAAGAGGATTAAAGGACTTTCGTCGTTACAATCCTCCCAAGTTTGAGGGGGCTGAGGATTCAGAGAAAGCGGATCAATGGATCCAAGAAGTGGAGAAGATCTTCGACATGATCAACTGTCAGGCGGGAGTGAGGGTCAACTATGCCACTTATATGCTACTAGGAGATGCTGAGTACTGTTGGAGGGGTACAAGGTTGTTGATGAGATCAGCTCACGAGGAGGTGAACTGGGAATCTTTCAAAGGGAAGTTTTTCGACAAATACTTCCCGATGAGTACCAGGACTAGACTGGGTGATGATTTCCTGAAACTACATCAGGGGAACATGACCGTGGGCGAATATGCTGCTAAGTTTGAATCACTATCAAGGCATTTCAGATTTTTCCGTGAAGAGGTTGACGAGCCATTCTTGTGTCATCGTTTCCAAGACGGACTAAAGTGTGAGATTCAAGACTTTGTCTTACCCTTGGGAATTCAACGTTTCCAATTTCTTGTGGAAAAATGTAGAGAAGTTGAGGATATGAAGAATAAGAGAGCTAGTCGAGGAGGGAATTTTAACTCAGGAGGACCTAGTCGGGTGAAGTATCAGAACAAGGGAAAACAAGTTGCCAAACATTATAATCGACCATGTGATAACAACGGGGGACTGAATAACCCAGGGAACCAAGACTTTGGGAGGCAAATGGGACAAGGTATACGATGTTTCCGATGTGGAGAAGAGGGACATTATGCTTATGCTTGTACCTTTAACAGTACTACTTGCTACAATTGCCATAAACCAGGGCACTTTGCAAGGAATTGCAAGGCTCCGAAGGTGGAACCAATGGTGAATGTAGCTAGGATTACTCTTCCTACTGCTAGAGGACATGTTTATTGCGTCGACGCTGAAGTTGGAAATTTACCTAGCGATCTGATTCAATATGACTGTGCGATTACAGGTAACCCCCTAACTACACTTTCTGATTCAGGGGCAACCCATTCCTTCATTGCTATGGATTATGTAAATTGTTTGAAGTTGTCCGTGTCTACTTTACTGCTAAGACTTTGACAGTAAATTATGCATGTTTACTTTGTCAAATAACCATTCAGAATAGGGACTTCTCGATTAATTTGATTGTTTACCTCTACATTAACCCAAGATCATTCTTGGTATGGATGGGAAGCCCTATCATTAGGTAATGATACATTGTACTCAATGGGTCGGTGTCATACTTAGTGTTTAGATTTGGTACTAGTTGGATGTTCCATAAAAGGTGGAACATCAGCGACCTGCTGGGGTGTTGCGACCCTTAGAGATTACGCGGAGTACCATCGAGTATTGTATCAGACCGTGATCCTAAGTTCACATCACATTTTTGGGAGCATTGCACGAAGCATTCGGAACGAAGCTATGATTGAGTTCACCTACAACAATAGTTTCCACGCAAGTATTGGAATGGCTCCAGATGAGACTTTATATGGGCGCAAGTGTCAAACGCCCTTGTGTTGGTATAAGGACGGTGGAAATATGATCGTCGGACCAGAGATGGTGCAACAGACTACAGCTAAGGTAAGGAAAATCAAGGAGAAAATGAAGACTTCACAAGGTCGTTAGACGAGTTACGCGAACAAGCGTCGCAGACTTTTAGAATTCAAACAGGGTGACCATGTATTTCTAAGAGTCACACCTACTACTGGAGTGGGTAGAGCCTTGAAATCGAAGAAGTTGACTCCGAAATTCATTGGACCATATCAGATTTCTGCACGAATTGGGCCTGTTGCTTATCGGGTTGCATTGCCTCCGATACTGTCCAACATTCATGATGTGTTTCATGTATCACAGTTGGAGAAATATCTTGCAGATCTATCACATGTGATCGAACCAAACACAATCCAACTGAAGGATAACTTGACATTCGAAGTACCACCTGTGGGAATTGAGGACAGGAAGATTAAGCGATTGAGGACCAAGGATGTTTCGTTGGTCAAGGTGATTTGGAACCCAATTACTGGAGATGCGACTTGGGAATTGGAGAGCAAGATGAGAGAACAACACCCAGAGCTATTTATCGACGCATAGTTTCGAGGACGAAACTAATTTTAGGGGGGGAGTAATGTAGACCCATAATTTTAAAGTACACTTTATGTATTTTATATGTTTTGGATTTTGGCTCGGAGGCTTTTTAGCCAAAGTTAATAATATTATGGAGTTTATAGGATCAAAAAGTTATTTTGACACCGTTTAGAATTACTCGTCGATAAATAAATTTAAATTAAGTGCGGTAAATCCTTTACGGAGAATTTAATGCGTTACGGGTGAAATGGTAATTTAACAAATATCTAGATATTTTGAGATATTTGTTAAGTTATATTTAATATATATATATATATATGTTTGCTTGGAGAGAATAGAAAGAAAGGAAATTAGAAGGAAGGAAAAGGAAAAGAAAAGGTTATATAAAGGAAAGAAGGAAATAGAAAGGAAGGAAAAACAAAGAAAGGAAAAAAGAAGGAAGGAAAATCTGATTTTTCCATCTTCTTCCTCTGCTACCCGCGGCCAAATTCCCTCTTTCTCCCATTTTCATTTTCGTCGCTTTCTTTTCTTCAAAACTAGTAACCCAAGGTTGGGTGAGAGTTAGAACAAAGGTTTCGCAACTCCACTCTTCCTCTTTGATCCGAAAACGAAGAAAAACGGTATTTGAGATTCAAACACAAACCCCTCCGTCTCTTCTAGATCCAAGCTTCATTTCGCGAAGAGTTAGAAGGGAAAGTTGCTCACTACCACGCCACGGTGCTAGGGGACCAATTTGGAGGCGACGTTGCGAGCGGAGATTTTTACCGGATTTGCTCGCGGTGCCGTAATCGCACGTTAGAGCTAACGCGAAGGTAAGGGCTCCTTCCAAACTTTTAGTTTGCATCTAGGGCCTTATCTGTGGTTGTGTGGAAACGAATTTTGTTAGGATTGGAGTATTGTTTTGGGAAAAATGAATTTACCTCACGTATGTAAGATTTTGAGTAAATGAAACTTGTGTGTTTTGAGTAGTGGATTGTGTCGATTTGTGTTCGTTGTTTTTGACATGCTCTTAATTGATATTGATGAAATTTGATATGTGTATGGTTGGATCTTGTGAATAAATGAATTGATGTGTTTTGATGTGAGAATTTGTTTGAGTTTGTGTTGTGTGGAATTTGAAAACCATTAAGTTAAATGAGTATTAAGAATGGGGAATCTCTTAATGTCTTGTTTACTTAATGTGCGTTTGTTTGTGAAAAATCGTTTAAGTTAACTGGGCGTTAAGAATGGGGAATCTCTTAATGTCTCGGTTACTTAATATTTTGTTTTGAAAATCGTTTAAGTTAACTGGGCGTTAAGAATGGGGAATCTCTTAATGTCTCGGTTACTTAATATTTTGTTTTGAAAATCGTTTAAGTTAACTGGGCGTTAAGAATGGGGAATCTCTTAATGTCTCGGTTACTTAATATTTGTTTTTGAAAATCGTTTAAGTTAACTGGGCGTTAAGAATAGGGAATCTCTTAATGTCTCGGTTACTTAATATTTTGTTTTAAAGAAAAATCGTTTAAGTTAACTGGGCGTTAAGAATAGGGAATCTCTTAATGTCTCGGTTACTTAATATTTTGTTTTAAGAAAAATCGTTTAAGTTAACTGGGCGTTAAGAATGGGGAATCTCTTAATGTCTCGGTTACTTAATATTTTGTTTTGAAAACCGTTTAAGTAAACTGGGCGTTAAGAATGGGGAATCTCTTAATGTCTCGGTTACTTAATATTTTGTTTTAAAGAAAAATCGTTTAAGTTAACTGGGCGTTGAGAATGGGGAATCTCTTAATGTCTCGGTTACTTAATATTTGTTTTTGAAAATCGTTTAAGTTAACTGGGCGTTGAGAATGGGGAATCTCTTAATGTCTCGGTTACTTAATATTTTGTTTTAAAGAAAAATCGTTTAAGTTAACTGGGCGTTAAGAATGGGGAATCTCTTAATGTCTCGGTTACTTAATATTTTGTTTTAAAGAAAAATCGTTTAAGTTAACTGGGCGTTAAGAATGGGGAATCTCTTAATGTCTCGGTTACTTAATATTTTGTTTTAAAGAAAAATCGTTTAAGTTAACTGGGCGTTAAGAATGGGGAATCTCTTAATGTCTCGGTTACTTAATATTTTGTTTTGAAAACCGTTTAAGTAAACTGGGCGTTAAGAATGGGGAATCTCTTAATGTCTCGGTTACTTAATATTTTGTTTTAAAGAAAAATCGTTTAAGTTAACTGGGCGTTAAGAACGGGGAATCTCTTAATGTCTCGGTTACTTAACATTTTGTTTTGAAAACCGTTTAAGTTAACTGGACGTTAAGGAGGGGGAACCTCTTAATGCCTCGGTTACTTAATATTTTGTTTTAAAGAAAAATCGTTTAAGTTAACTGGGCGTTAAGAATGGGGAATCTCTTAATGTCTCGGTTACTTAATATTTTGTTTTAAAGAAAAATCGTTTAAGTTAACTGGGCGTTAAGAATGGGGAATCTCTTAATGTCTCGGTTACTTAATATTTTGTTTTAAAGAAAAATCGTTTAAGTTAACTGGGCGTTAAGAATGGGGAATCTCTTAATGTCTCGGTTACTTAATATTTTGTTTTGAAAACCGTTTAAGTAAACTGGGCGTTAAGAATGGGGAATCTCTTAATGTCTCGGTTACTTAATATTTTGTTTTGAAAACCGTTTAAGTTAACTGGACGTTAAGGAGGGGGAATCTCTTAATGTCTCGGTTACTTAATATTTTGTTTTGAAAACCGTTTAAGTTAACTGGACGTTAAGGAGGGGGAATCTCTTAATGTCTCGGTTACTTAATATTTTGTTTTAAAGAAAAATCGTTTAAGTTAACTGGGCGTTAAGAATGGGGAATCTCTTAATGTCTCGGTTACTTAATATTTTGTTTTAAAGAAAAATCGTTTAAGTTAACTGGGCGTTAAGAATGGGGAATCTCTTAATGTCTCGGTTACTTAATATTTTGTTTTAAAGAAAAATCGTTTAAGTTAACTGGGCGTTAAGAATGGGGAATCTCTTAATGTCTCGGTTACTTAATATTTTGTTTTAAAGAAAAATCGTTTAAGTTAACTGGGCGTTAAGAATGGGGAATCTCTTAATGTCTCGGTTACTTAATATTTTGTTTTGAAAACCGTTTAAGTAAACTGGGCGTTAAGAATGGGGAATCTCTTAATGTCTCGGTTACTTAATATTTTGTTTTAAAGAAAAATCGTTTAAGTTAACTGGGCGTTAAGAATGGGGAATCTCTTAATGTCTCGGTTACTTAATATTTTGTTTTAAAGAAAAATCGTTTAAGTTAACTGGGCGTTAAGAATGGGGAATCTCTTAATGTCTCGGTTACTTAATATTTTGTTTTAAAGAAAAATCGTTTAAGTTAACTGGGCGTTAAGAATGGGGAATCTCTTAATGTCTCGGTTACTTAATATTTTGTTTTAAAGAAAAATCGTTTAAGTTAACTGGGCGTTAAGAATGGGGAATCTCTTAATGTCTCGGTTACTTAATATTTTGTTTTAAAGAAAAATCGTTTAAGTTAACTGGGCGTTAAGAATGGGGAATCTCTTAATGTCTCGGTTACTTAATATTTTGTTTTAAAGAAAAATCGTTTAAGTTAACTGGGCGTTAAGAATGGGGAATCTCTTAATGTCTCGGTTACTTAATATTTTGTTTTAAAGAAAAATCGTTTAAGTTAACTGGGCGTTAAGAATGGGGAATCTCTTAATGTCTCGGTTACTTAATATTTTGTTTTAAAGAAAAATCGTTTAAGTTAACTGGGCGTTAAGAATGGGGAATCTCTTAATGTCTCGGTTACTTAATATTTTGTTTTAAAGAAAAATCGTTTAAGTTAACTGGGCGTTAAGAATGGGGAATCTCTTAATGTCTCGGTTACTTAATATTTTGTTTTAAAGAAAAATCGTTTAAGTTAACTGGGCGTTAAGAATGGGGAATCTCTTAATGTCTCGGTTACTTAATATTTTGTTTTGAAAACCGTTTAAGTAAACTGGGCGTTAAGAATGGGGAATCTCTTAATGTCTCGGTTACTTAATATTTTGTTTTGAAAACCGTTTAAGTTAACTGGACGTTAAGGAGGGGGAACCTCTTAATGTCTCGGTTACTTAATATTTTGTTTTGAAAACCGTTTAAGTTAACTGGACGTTAAGGAGGGGGAACCTCTTAATGTCTCGGTTACTTAATATTTTGTTTTAAAGAAAAATCGTTTAAGTTAACTGGGCGTTAAGAATGGGGAATCTCTTAATGTCTCGGTTACTTAATATTTTGTTTTAAAGAAAAATCGTTTAAGTTAACTGGGCGTTAAGAATGGGGAATCTCTTAATGTCTCGGTTACTTAATATTTTGTTTTGAAAACCGTTTAAGTAAACTGGGCGTTAAGAATGGGGAATCTCTTAATGTCTCGGTTACTTAATATTTTGTGAATCGGTTCCTTGTATCTTCTAGTTGTTGTTTAAATACTTTGGATGTATGTATTTGAGAAACTTTTTCTGCTGCTTGTAAATTTTAATGACTCAATTATTTATCCAAAGGCATTTCCTGATTTAATTCTCTGTTTTATTTTAATTCCTTTTGAAAAAAAAAATAC
>NC_021164.2:33266461-33266836 GCF_000331145.2 Cicer arietinum
CTATTTTGACAAAATCGATGTGCCAATCGATTTTGTAATATGTTTCTTAAAACCATTTACGAAATCGATTGCCCAATCGATTGTTATGCTTCTTGTTTTCTTGAATCTTGAAAAGATAGTGAACTAATCGATTTCCCAATCGATTTGGCCATTACAGTAGCTCAGCTATTTAGGCAAAATCAATTTTCCAATCGATTGAATTGGTTACAGGGGCTCAGCTATTCATCCAATCGATTGCCCAATCGATTGATTTAAGCCCAGAGTGCATATTTCACTAAAAACCTTCATCCAAATCGATTTCCCAATCGATTGGCATAGTGGAAATTCTCATTCTGAGTTAGATAATCGATTGCTCAATTGGTTCATCAATGGATT
>NC_021164.2:33267106-33289463 GCF_000331145.2 Cicer arietinum
TTTTGATGTGTAAATATTTTGGATTCATATTTCGAGAAACTTTTCTGCTGCTTGTAAATTATAATGACTTAATTATTTATCCAAAGATATTACCTTATTTATTTCTCTGTTTTATTTTAATTTCTTTTGAAAAAAAAATACACCCTTGCTTTGAAATTCGGGGTGTTACACATAACATCACAATATATTTATATCACATATAATTTAAGTAGGAAAGCGAATGGAGTGATGCCCTTACCGTTACGAAAGTTGTTTCTAGAATTATGTTTCACAAACTCTTGTATCACTCGTTTCACACCATCAAATAAGTAATAATTATCTTAGTATTTAATTGTTTTTCAACTACTAACTCCTACTCAAATAAAGTTTGGGTTTAATTTAAGATTTAGACAAACTCCGTTATAACAACCAAATTATTATTATTATTATTATTATTATTATTATTATTATTATTATTATTATTATTATTATTATTATTATTATTTCATAAACAACTTCATTTTCAAAATTATTCATTATTTCTAGAAAAATCATTAATAAGGTTTCTAAAAATTTCTTCATCAAAACATAAAATTTTACCCAAATAAAAATAAACTCTTTTAATTTATTGACTCATACTAATAAGTATTTCAACCATTTTAATAACAACAATTCTAACTCCTTCAATTAATTAGATTGTGAAGTTACTAATCTAGAATCAATTAAATATTCTAAAATAAAACTTAACATTTTAAAAATATAAAGAAACCTTTCAAATAGTAAGACTTTCAACAGCTCCAACTCATAAAACACTTCATTGAATCAAATTTTCAAAAAGGATCAAAATAACAGAGGGCAATAAAACAATCAATTCAACCGTAACAATGTATTTAGTTTTCAAAACTAAACATAATTTCTTACACAATAATAATAATAATAATAATAATAATAATAATAATAATAATAATAATAATAATAATAATGATAATAATAATAATAATAATAATAATAATAATAATAATAATAATAATAATAATAATAATAATAATCATTTTCATCATCAATCATCATCATCATCACCATCATCATAAAAATAATAATAATAACATCAACTGTCATTTTCAAAATTATTCATCATCATAAAGCCATTTACTAAAATCAATTTTTTGGCCGGTAACAACAATAACAACTTTACAATAAAAATTAATTTTCTTTCAAAAATATCAATAAGGGGTTTTGTTCTACTAACAATAAAAGTGGTTAGATAAAATTAATATGATCATAGTTAAAGAATTCTTAACTAAGAAGTTGAATTACTAACTCCTTTAGGGGTTTTGTTGAATTTCTTAGGACACTATAAAATTTGTTAAAAGAGGAATATAATTCTACCCAAAAATCTAATCTTGATACTACCAATTTTTCTTGATTAGTTTATATTTCGAAAATATTATTTAAAATTAACATAGACATTTAAAATCATATATTAAAATTTAATAGTTGGAAAGTACACTACACATGTAGTTTAATAAAACCTACAAAGTTTATGGTCTTACATGTATCAAGATATAACTCTATAACAAAGGATATACAATGAGCTTTTTTCGAATATAAGAATAACTTTTTTCTGAAAGGATTTTGAAAATAAGATATGTGAGAGTTTGTGCAATGTGTTGGAACCAAGTTGGTTTTACAATTAGAATTTTGATGTTAACAAAATTATTTTATTAAAACAATATATTTGACTTCAAATAGTATGAAAGAAGATTCATGTAATTGAAGAAAATCTAAAATAAGATTTGATTCAAAATTATAATTGATGAAAATCAAAAATATGATTTGATTCAAATTTATAATTGAAGAAAATCTAAAATAAGATTTGATTCAAATTTATAATTGATGAAAATCTAAAATAAAATTTGATTTATATTTATAATTGAAGAAAATCTTTGACCAAGTTGAAAAGAAGATATGGTCAAGATTTGAAGAATATTTGATCAACATTTAATGAAGATTTGAAGAATATTTGATAAACGTTTAATGAAGATTTGAAGATTATTTGATCAATATTTAATGAAGATCTGAAGAATATTTGATCAATATTTAATGAAGAATAAAGAAGATTTGAAAAATATTTGTACAACATTTAATGAAGATTTGATCATAAATTGAAGAAGTGTTTATTTGAAGAATTTACAAACTCAATCTATACAAAATAGAAATAGAATCAATTTTAAGAATTTACAAACTCAATCTAAACAAGATACAATTAAGAATTAAACAAGGACTAAATTGAAGCCTAAATATTCACTACAAATAGTCGAGGTTGAAGGAGAAGATCATCGAAAAGCATAAAAGAAGAACTCAAGCTCAAAGTTCTCAATTCATCTTAGAGTTCAAAGAGAGAAACACTTGTTTAAGTTAGAAATGTTTTTTTAGTGTTCTTTTCTTATAGTGTGAGAGTTATTATTATTATTATTATTATTATTATTATTATTATTATTATTATTATTATTATTATTATTATTATTATTATTATTATTATTATTATTATTATTAGCTTTGTTAGAAGTAACTACTCAAGATTCAATCTTTTGTATCCAACCCGATATTGGTTTAGTTCCTTCTTCAATCTGAGGTTGTCAGGTTGTTAGAAGAAAACTTGGCTTGTAGGGTCAAGGTAGTTAGTTCCTCAAAAATCTTGTGTTGTTAGGCTGTTTGGGAAGACTTTGCTTGTAGGGTCAAGGTGGTTAGTTCCTCAAAAATCTGGGGTTGTTAGGCTGTTTGGGAAGACTGACTTGGAGGGTCAGATGCTTTGTAATTCAAGGTATTTGAATTAGTGGATTAAAGCCTTCTGAATGAAGGGACTCGATGTAGCCAAGTAAGTGGTGAACAAGGATAAAGTTATGCGTCAAATTATTTATGCTTCCGTTGTTTGTTGCTTTTGAATCCGATTACTTCTTATCTAAGTAATTCATAAAAATCAACCAATCTTTATCAAATTAGCAAAAAGTTATCAACTTTAGCAAACACAATTCAACCTCCCTTTTCGTGTTTGCACCTTCACAATGTAGGTGCACAAAGGAATTCACAAATTGTTCATTTTATGTGTTTTCCCCTCTATTTACAATGACACTTCAGTGTCCCTTTATAGTACTGATTGATGTTGTTAATTTTCTCACTCTTGTAGGAAGTATGACATTTATCTTGTATGGATTGTACAAATTGTACTATCATGACAACTGGCGTGAATTTCAAAAAAGATTCTTTTTTTCTTTTTCTTGCTTTGTAATTTCCTTAGAATATATCTTGTTTACCAAGTTAGAATGATAAAAAAATGTAAGCATTAGAGGATTCTTATCATGTTATTGTAGATGCTTAAATTAGATAATTGACTTGAGTCAAATTTATTGATTATATAGTGTTCGAATTTTAGTTTATTAGAGAATTACTTTTCTCATATGATTAACTGATATCATAAGATTTAACTTTTATTAGAGTGTTGATTAGAGGACCAATTTATTGTGTAAATCTATTTGATTAGACAAATCAATTACTTGCATAAGAGTGAACAAAAAATGACGTGTTCGTCAAAAGATTAAGTTAGTTTGTCAACAGAGGAATAGTGGATAACGTATCTCCAATCTGACGAATATGCTCAAAATCTTTTATCAGAAGTATGTACAGTTAGAAAATACGTTAAAATATACATTATTCTCACGTAAACTCTGTTATCATTAAAACTAAAATTCAAGATCAGTATTCTTCAAACCAATTTGGTTCTAACATTTGTAATATAGGCCAATTCTTATTTTAGTCCATGTAATAAAAAAATAAGATTTCATTCCTATAATATTATATTTTTTTCAATTTTAGTCCCTCATTTAACTTTGTCCATGTGAATCTATTGACGTGGCACACAAAGGTGAATTATTTTATGTTTATTTTAATTTTGTATGGCATTTAAAATTAATAAACATGATTTAAAAACACAAACTAATTTAATAGTGCTTTTGGTACTTGTAATATAAGTATAATATAGTTTTAGTCCGTGTAAAATTTTATCTTTTAATATAGTTCATATAATTTTAGATTCCTCCATTTTTAGTCTTCGGTGATTTCTACTCATAAAAAAAATAATTATGTAGCAAAGTGGTGTGACAAACAAAAAACTTTCATGTTATTTTTTAATGACATTTTAATTTTATTATTTGAATTATTATTTATTTTTTATTTTATAAACAAAAATAAAATAAAAACTCTTCATCTTCTTCCCTTCTCCGCAGCTGACCCCACCATCACCATTATTTTTTCAATCTTATGTTTACCTCCATATGCTCCTTAACCCCAAACAAGTTTAAGAAAAAAATTGTGATATGAGGTGAGTTGGATAGAAAAAGGAAGAAGGTGAATAATTTTTATTTTATTTTGGTTTAAAAATTAAAAGTTCTTATTAAATAAGATTTTTTTTACTAATATATCTTTTTTTTTCAATTTTTAAACTAAAATACTCTACTTTCAATTTTATATATCAAACTGTCCTACCTTTTTGAGCTAGTTGGAGATCGTGGCCTGGGGGTGCGACCTGTTGAAACCAAATTTTTTGCCCCCAGTAGGAGGTCGCTAGCTGGGATTCGACCTCCCAAAGGGTTTCTTAATTTTTTTGGTTTGTTTTAGTGTTAATTTAATGGTTAATATATTAATAAATAATTAAATTAATAAATAATTATATTAAATAATACATTAATAAATAATGATAATAATAATTATAATACATTAATAAATAATAACAATATATTAAAAGAATAATAATAAAATAGTAAAAATATTAATAATTTTAATAATAAAAAGAAAATTATATTAATAAAATAAAAATAAATTAAATTAAAAGAAAAAATACAATTAAAAAAAGAAATTATATTTGATTATTATTATTATCATTAATTTTTATTTATTAGATAAAAAAATAGGAGGAAGTTGCTACAATAATATGCTAAGAGGGGAGGAAGTTGTTATAATAATTTGCCAAAACAAATAGGAAGACCTTGATATTATTTTGTTAACAATTGAGTTATTGATTATTTAATAAATTGAAAAAAAATGCAGTTAAACAAGAAGAAGTTGTTCAGAAAATACATTGTTATTTTATAGCAAAATATCGGGAACACGTTATTTATTTTGACAGGTTATTAAAACGACGTCCTCCTATTTGTTTGTTTTGGCAAATTATTATAACAACTTCCTCCTATTTTTCTTATCTAATAAATAAAAATTAATGAAAATAATAATAATAATCAAATATAATTTCTTTTTTTTTATATTGTATTTTTTCTTTTGATTTAATATATTTTTATTTTATTTTATTAATATAATTTTCTTTTTATTATTAAAATTATTATTCTTTTAATTATAATTATTATTATAATTATTAAAAATTATAATATAATTAAATTTATGTTTATTATTCTTTTTCTTTTTTGCCATTTAATGAATATTTGTATTTATTATTAATTATTTTTATTGTTATTGAATAATTTAAAAATAATTAAAATATTTAAAATTCAAAATACTATTATGAAAAAAAATAATAATAAATTTAATAATATTATAAATTTTAATAATTATAATAATAATAAAATAATAATAAAATAATAATAATAATTTTGATAATAATAATAATAAGAAAATTATATTAATACATCAAAATACATTAAATTAACGAAAAAAATACATCTTATTGATGTCCACCTAAATGACCTCTAGTTCCACATCTAGGATTACGATAAGATGTATTTTTTTCGTTAATTTAATGTGTTTTGTTTCATATTATTAATGTTATTTTTTTAATGTATTTTCTTTTAAATTTATAATATAATTTACTGTTTTTAATTACTTATAATTATTGTTATTATTATTTATTAATATATTATTATTATTATTTATTAATGTATTATTATTATTATTATTTATTAATGTATTATTTAATATAATTATTTATTAATATATTAACCATTAAATTAACACTAAAACGAACAAAAAAAATTAACAAATCCCTTTGGGAGATCGCATCCCCAGGCAGCGACCTCCTACTGGAGAAAAAAATTTGACTTCAACATGTCGCATCCCCAGACCACGACCTCCAACTAGTCCAACAAAGTAGGACAATTTAATATATAAAATTAAAAGTGGGGTATTTTAGTTTAAAAATTGAAAAAAGAATATATTGATAAAAAATTCATTAAATAATAAATATTAATTCAAATAATAAAAATTGACACACCTTTAAAACTTGACAAGAAATTTTTGTTTGCCAAGTCACTTTGCAAAATAATTGTTTTATTTATTTATAGACTTCATCACTAAGGACCAAAAACATTATTAACTCAAAAAAGAAAAAATTAAAGTATTAAACATGCATAGATAAAAAACTCATAACTTAATTTTGTGTATTATTTATTCTAATTAAGATAAAAACACTTTTCGTGTTTAATCTTTATCTTTCATAATTATTTTTGGTTAAAATATAATTTTGATTCCTTTTTTATTTATTTAAAATTCATTTTGATTTTTATATTTATTTATTTATTAATTTAGTCTTTTATCTTTTTTATATTCTTTTTAGTTATTTATATTTTATTTAAACTTTTTATCTTTTATTAAATAATCATTTTAATCATTTATCTTTCGTAAAATTATAAAGTTTTTGTTTTATTAAAAATGGAAATAAATATCACAAAAATAAAAAGACTAAAACAAATAAAAAAATGAAAAGATTATAATACAAATGAAAAATAAATAAAAAATAAAAATAAATATTAGATAAAAATTAAATTTCAGCTTTTCTTTCCTCATCTGTATTTCTATTTAAAATTCGTTTTTTGATATTTTGTTTTCATTCCATCAGGTCTTGACTACCCATATGCTTATTCCTCTCTAATTTTTTTCTCTGATACTAGCTTTGAATTGGGTCAACACAAGTTAAATTTCAAAGGCCGTCTTGGTTGACAGCTGTTGTTACTACATCTCATCCACGTTTTCTACAAGAAGTAAGGGTTTTCATATTGATTTGTATATGCAGAATCAATTTGCTTGAAAGCTTCTGTTTGAGATCTTGCCCAACACTATAGAAGATTGAAGAATCATTAGTAGGTGGATATTTGCCTTTTATCTTGATGAACTTGAGCTATGGATGAAGATTGAATATGTATTTGTGTTGTGTTTTTAATGAAATATCATATACTCTTTGAGCACCTCTATCTGATTTTGTATTGCTGTTTGAGGTGCAGGAACTATTGGCCGAACTCTGTGATCAATCGATGTGTTCTTGCACTGTCTTCTAAATTTAGAATCAGATTTGCTATTCTAGCACTTTATTTCTTGAAAGGTTTCTTTAGTTGGATCTTAATCTTCAGCAATGTCAGAGAAGAGCAGGGTTCCTTCAAGGTTTATATTTTTTGTGATGCTAATTTCTCTGTTCCTTTTGGTCTTGTCTTCCCTTTTCCTACTTCAGTTTAGCAGCCATTCTTTGATACCTAGATCAGTTTTAGAGCTTATAATTGTTAATAACTCGTCGTTTTACTTTACACCCAATTTTAAGAGGGAACAAATCTTGCTCCCTACATACAAATCTGAGGATTTAAAATTTCAAACCTTAAAACCTAGAGAATCTGATTGGAAAGTTTCAAATTCAAGTCAGAAAGAAATTTCTGTAGGTCAGAAGAGAAATATGGTATGTGACCCGACTCGGGCTGTATTGAAAGTATTCATGTATGACTTGCCTCCTGAATTTCACTTTGGGTTATTGGGTTGGAAGGGAAGTGTAAATCAGACATGGCCAGAGGTTGATAACCCGAACCATGTCCCACGTTATCCAGGTGGACTGAATTTACAGCACAGTGTGGAATACTGGCTCACACTTGATCTTCTGTCCTCAAACACTGCGAAATCCGGCCAACCTTGCATTGCAATTAGAGTGCAGAATTCAAGTCAAGCAGATATTATTTTTGTGCCATTTTTCTCTTCTCTGAGTTACAATCGCCATTCCAAGACTAACGGGGAGGAACAAGTTAGTGTTAACAAAATGTTGCAAGACAGATTGGTACGTTTCTTAAGTGGCCGGAAAGAATGGAAACGCTCAGGAGGGAGGAATCATCTAATTGTAGCCCACCATCCTAACAGCCTGTTTGATGCAAGAAGAAAATTAGCTTCTGCTATGCTGGTGCTTGCAGATTTTGGAAGGTATCCTGTTGAGTTAGCAAATATCAAGAAAGATATAATAGCTCCCTATAGACATTTGGTGACTACTATACCAAGAACTGAATCAGCTTCATATGAGGAACGTTCCACATTGGTGTATTTTCAGGGGGCAATATACAGGAAAGATGTAAGTTTCTTTGACACTCGTGTTATCTGGTGGATGCATCATTACTTTATTATGAAGAATGTCTAAAATTGATATGTGATACAATTTATTTCCCTGTTTTTTGCTGGTAACTTCATCTATGAACTTCATTGGTAATTGATTGTGGTCATGGAATTGCAAACTCCCTTGTTTCTATTGTATTATGGATGTGGCGTCAAGGTGCTTTAACTTCTTAAGTAGGCATCAGGTAGAATTTAGAATTAGCAACATAACACCTTGGTTTAACATTGTTTTTTGGCACCACCTTGTCACAAATTTTTAGTATACAGAACTGGCACATGAAAATATTCTATTCTATTATCCTTCATCGCTTTTGAGAACAACCTCCACGTCCTTCTCACAAATTTTAAATTAGAGGAAGTAGCATTCACCTCGCTAAGTTATTTTTAAATGACACATACAGCTCTCTCTTTTTTGTAAAAGAAATTGATGTTCCCTTGATTACACACCTTCCCTTTATTAATAAATATAGAGGAATGTATCATAAAAATGGAATTAAGGGACCTCCGTGCAATTTTCCAAACAAATAACGGTGATGAATGTTCATTTAAAAAAGAGAAGGGTGTGTGCGTTATTTTTGCACAAAGTCCACCTCTCTCAGGGTGCAGATCGTAAATCATATGTTTATTGAAATTTTAAAAGCAATTAAGCTATAAAATAGTAGCAGTGCAATTGAGCTGATTCTGATGAGCTTACAATGCATTGATTGAATAAACTGTGCTCCGCAACAGCAATTGCAGTTGTAATATTGTGGATTTTGAAGTCCCTGCAACGGCATTGCAACCACAATTTCAATTTCGGTTGCATATTCCCACATTTCACCACCCCAAATTGTAAAGGTTTACACTGTAACCACAGGTGCGGTCCAATTTTAAAACCATGCTGCCAATGTCAAATAGAACTTTGATGCTTGTATTTTTGCTGATTTTAGTAAGATTTTTTCTTTGACATCTATTGTTATAGATGGGGCAGATGATAAGGATCACTTTATTGGAAACAATAACAACACATCCTGCTAATATTGCTTTATGAAAATTATTGTGTTGACATGATTTCTGCAGTCATTTCCACCAATTGTACTTCCCTTAACATTTTAATGTATTCTAGATAAGCCAGATGAATTTTTCTTCACTCTAATTGGTTAACTATCATGTTGAAACCCTAGGGAGGAGCTATTCGCCAAGAACTGTATTACCTCCTAAAAGATGAGAAAGACGTGCATTTTGCATTTGGGAGCATAGGAGGAAATGGGGTTAATCAGGCAAGCCATGGCATGACCACGTCCAGATTCTGCCTTAACATTGCTGGAGATACTCCATCTTCCAATCGACTCTTTGATGCCATAGTAAGCCATTGTGTTCCTGTGATCATCAGTGACGAAATTGAGTTGCCATTTGAAGATGTTTTGGACTACTCTGAGTTTTCTTTATTTGTTCGTGCTGCCAATGCCATAAAGAAAGGCTACCTGTTAAATCTTCTTCATTCAATCAAGCGCGAGGAGTGGACCAAGATGTGGGAAAGATTGAAGGATATTACTCACCACTTTGAGTATCAATATCCATCCCAGCCTGGGGATGCAGTGAACATGATATGGCAGGAAGTTTCGCGTAAGATATCTTCAGTGCAGTTCAATTCACACAGGAAGAACAGATACAAGAGATCTCAGCTTGTTGTCAAGACTAACTGAAATACTGGGATTCTATTTTGTTTGAATCATTTGACCCTGGTCAAATTTTTACATATCAATTGGAGAGAGAGAGATCTTGTTTCTCCCTATTCACTCTTTTTTTCTTTGGCTGAGTTGCTCATCTTGTTATTAAATATTTTCAAGTCAAAACATGCCACAATATTTGTCCACTTTTTGGTATATGAATTTGAGCAAACAACCAAAAGTCGGCTTCAGAGATAGGCAATTTAATAATATGGTTTTACTGTTTGATAAACACTAACTGGTGGCATTCATTGAAAGGAAGAAACATTGAAAGGTCCGCTTGATGTCAATCAAATCTTGCCCAAAGTTATAAACAAATGTCTGTATCAATTACAAAAAATAAGTCCTTTAATTCTCTTCTTAAACTCCCAGCCAGAACTTCTTTACCATCTACATGTGATGTTAATATATAAGTTGGGATATGGATGATCAAGATTTGCATTATCCAGTTATGATGTGTTGGAGTTTGGCCTCCACTGGTATGCAAAGAAGCAAGTCTACAAGGTTAGAAAAGACTGCCAATTTCATATTTTAGAGTGAATCACCAACTTTGTCTTTAAAATTGCAGGGCGTTGCAATGCTGGCCTCTGAAATTACTAAAAGGTCTTAAAATTTATAAATTGTTGGTTATTTTAGTTCAGATGTTGCCTTCTAATATTTTAAATTTGCCTTTAAAGTTCAATACTTTAAATGAAAAATTCCACTTATACTATACGGTTATTATCTATGCCCATCAAGCGTTAGTAATTGTACTATGCTGGAAATGGGTTGCAATCCTCTTCTCTTATCAGTCATCACTTCTATTTTTTTCCATTACTAGATTTTTGGGAATATAAACATAATAAGGGTTTAAATATATTTTTAGTCTTTACAATGATATATTCTTTTTATTTTAGTATTCGTTTATATTTAATTCACATCCTTTTAAATACATATTCATTTTTAAATAGTCCCCAACTTCAATTAAAAAAATTATAAACTGTAGAGTTGATATTACAATGTTTTAAATAACTTTTTAATAAAATATAAATTAAAAATTAAAAACTAAAAATCTGATTATTTTTTAAAAAGGAGACCAAAATTGAGAACACTAATTTTTATTGTTTCCCTCTTCTCACCTTCACTCTTTTTCTTTTCCTCTTCTCACAATCTTTTCACCTTCGCTCTTAAAATACTATTACACATTTTTTAATTTTTCAATTCTTCTTTTTCTTTTCTGCTTAAAAGTCCATTTTGCTTATTTGCTTTTGGATATACAAACATTTGAATTTGATTTTGCTTGGGCGTTCTGGATTGGAATTTTTGTATTGTTTTAGAGTTTTGCATTTGACTTATTTTTAGGAACGAAAGTAGTTTGGGGACACAATTGAGATTATAAACGGATTGACTTATTCAACATCAACTTCTCCAATAACACGCTTAAGAATAAATAAAACTAAACATAGTGCAATCAAAATTTTAATTTCTAATTTATTTTTTATTAAAAAAAATTATTTAATAAATTGTGATGTCAGCTTATTATTTTAATTACTTAACAGTGTTATAATTTTTTTAGTAGAAGTTGGACTGGATGACCATTTTAAAATGAATATATATTTGCAGCGATATTAATCAAACAAAATACTTACGAGGATCAAAATAAAAAAATATTTTAATTATAAAGATCAAAGAAATATTTAAACCTAAAATAAATAATGTGACATTTGGTGGACTCAAGTATTTTTATACAACTAAAAATCGGTCAAAACTATAACAATGGATAAGATAAATAGAGAAGATTTTGCGTCTCTAGAAATAATATGACAAAATAAAGCAATATATATTATTTTCATATAGAAAATGAAAAAAAAAATTCACTATATTTTATATTCGATAACTAACAATATCTTCAAACTATCCATCTATTTATCACGCTAACTAAAATATCACTACACAATAAGACATGGTATTGCTACAATGATGATTCTAAAGCTGCAATTCATCACATTGCAGATAGACTCAACATAACTAGTAAGTTAGTGACAACGAACCAAACCAACCATGATAGAGCATATATCATTAAGGAAGATTTTTTTTCCCACCATCCCATAATCTTCGAAAGTATACATCCGGAAAAAAAAACAAAGTTTTTATGCCCTATAGAAATGTACTTCCGGACAAAAATATGATTTTTTTTTTGCTTTCCCATTGTATACTTCTAGACGGAGCAATGGTTTAGGGACAAAAATAAACTCTACTAATAAATGACATCGCCACAACATTTCAACTTCTATTGTAAATTGGGTCTGAGCCTTTTTTGGCTTTCCTTTTGTTTGATTGATTAGCATCAAATGTCATTGAAGGTGAAGGTGCCAAATACATCTTTGATTCCAAACCCTCCTTGCAACAGCCTTTAAGACATGATAAATTTGAACAAGATCTTTGTTTCTCAGACTAGATGCAATGTATAGTTGAGAAGCTAACATCCCAACACAAACTAGAATTAAGTATCCTTTGAAATTCAAGAAACGCATGTTCTTTTGCTATTGAAAATTTGGAGGAACAAAGCCAAAAATACTTCTTAAGAGAAGCAAGCAAAAAAATGAAAAAGGAAAGTGTATTAAGACTGGTAGAAAATCCATTTTCTCAATGGAATATGATTCTCTACCTTTTGAGTCTCATACCTTTCGTGACTTTGTATCTATCTTTCTCTTAATTAATTATTTTTTTTCATTTAAAAAATTTTAATCACATAATTTTAGTCACCAATTTTACTCTAAAATACACTAAAATCACTAAAGTTACCTATTGCCAAAGTCACAAATACTTCTTAGTTAGAAGCACGTAAAAAAAATAAAAAAGTAAAGTGTATAAGACTGCGGTAGGCATTTAGCACAATTGAATTTAGCACAATTGTATAAGGCATTTAGCACAATTGAATTTAGCACAATTGTATAAGGCATTTAGCACAATTGAATTTTAATTTTGGGAATTAAATATCAAAATCATATTTTATTAGAGTTAATAATATGTTTAATATATATATGTATATATATATATATATATTTTGAGACTCTACTAAAATTATTTATCGAAGAATAATTTAATTATGTTACAAACAATTTAATACCGGGCAAATTTTGCTAAAAATATCTCTAGTTGTTGAAAATTTTATCTGTCAATTGAGTTGCGATTAGAGTAGATATTTTTATCAAAATAGTTTGAGATGTGAGTGAAGTGATGTGTGTAAGAGTTGTTAGATATTTGTTGGTTAGTTTTAATTATAATATATATATATATATATATATATATATTAAGTAACGTATAAATATTATTATTATAAGTAACGTATAAATATTATTATTATTATTGTATGATATAATGTGATGTTTGTTGTTGTGTTTGTGCCGTAATTGGTAAGTGTGATTGTTTTGGACTTGTTGTAAGTGTTGATTGATTGCGAAACCATTTCAAAACTAAATTCTGCATTTCTCTGCAGTTGTATTCGAATACAAGAAGGTTGTAGTCGAATACAGTTGTCCTGATTTTGCTACTGACTTATGAAACAATATTATATTCAAATACAAGAAGGTTGTAGTCGAATACAATTGTCCTAATTTTGCTACTGACTTATGAAACAACATTGTATTCGAATACAAGAAGGTTGTAGTCGAATACATATGTCCTGATTTTGCTATTGACTTACAAAATAGCACTGTATTCGAATACAAGGATGCTGTATTTGAATACAACAGTGCAGTTTTGTTAAAAACTTCATTTTTCAACTTGTTTATGCATGTCTGACATATGAAAACCCTTTCAAGGAGTATGCTAAGATGAAAGGTTATTTTGTGCATTTAAAATTTAAATGCTAAGTGATAATTATTAATTTCGGTTGGTGACCTTTACAATTATTGTGGAAATCTGGGTTTTGCCCTCAGATGAGAAACATGATCATCTAACCGGTTAGTACCCTGTAGATGGGAAGATAGTTAGGCATACCTGAACGATGTTGTGTCAGAAGGATCTTGCGGGGTGCGTGGAGATTACCAAAGTTGTATAATTTTTTTTTGTAGCATGATCAGATTAGATGGTTGTATAGGGGATAAATGTCTTTCTTTCGTGGATGTATTTATTTCAATTTGGAACACTGTACCTATACCTCATATTGTCAGCTAGACTTTTATTTTGATGAGTCCATGTACCACTTTTTGATGTGACATGGGGGAGTTAAAATTCTTGGGGCAGTGCTTTTGTACATGTGTCTCCCGAGAACACCACAAGGGTATGAGCTATGTCTAATAGCCTCATAGCCCCGATGTATTTTGATGTTTAAATACTTTGGATTTATATTTCAAAAACTATTCCGCTGCTTGTAAATATTGTTGACCTTTATCGTTGTGTTACGACTTAAATATTTATCCAAAAGTATTTATTTCTTTATTTCTTTGTTTTTTTTAAAAAAAAATACACTCGCGCTGTAAGAAATCGGGCTGTTACATGATACAACGTGTAACTATTTACAAGGTGACTAACATATATAACAAACTTCCACCTAATCATAACCACCTTAAAATAATTCAAACACATATCTAATAGCCCCTCGATATAGTTTGGACTAATTTAAAAATATTCCAGTGTTCCACTGCACCTAAACCAAGAACCCTAATCTTAGGTAATCAAATGCTAAATTTGGCTAACAAAGCTTAGCCACCATTGGGTAAAAGCACAAAAAAAATGAAAAATGTCTAACTACCATAGGATAGAAAAACAAAGACAATGAAAATTGTTTAACTACCATAGAGTAGAAGCATAGAACAAACCACCAAATTTTGAAGTGTATGAGAAGATTGAACACATATTTGGTATCATTAACCCATTAGTTATAACCCAATTGTTACTCACCAAATGACCTGCAACAATTTCTAGAAAGAAATTGAATAGAGTTTGAAACTTTCAAAACTTATTTTGAAAACTTTCGAGTTGTACAAAGGAAATTAAAAAAACTTTTAAAGCGATGAACTCATTGATTATGCGCATAGAATATTCGGATCGATTCGACGATGAGATATGAAATAAACAATACAAAATTGATTAAAGTAGTTTTTAGAAAAGGATTTTTGTACTTCAATCAAATATGATAAAGATCACAAAATAAAGACACAATGATCTTAATCGGAAAATATATGATTGTATCAAATATTCTTTAAATTTTGTCAAGTCTAAGATGTTGTATATCAAAGTTCAAAACAAAATTTTATTCAACATTAAAAACGAAGATAAGATTTCATAATTGAAAAATCATATAATACATTAGAGACATACTTAGAGACATTTTTAGAGACACTTAGAGACATTTTTAGAGACATACTTTTCACAAGAAGAAAGCTTTTCTTTGCATGTATGTTGATTCATTTCTCACTCAAGTGACCAAGGCGCATATACCATAAATAAAAGAGGCATCTTCAAATGTATTCACTTCTTCCTTGCATAGCTTCATAGGTATCTAATCAAGAGAAGTAGAACTTTGTTCCTTTGCAACCACTAGAGACCCTTTGGTGATTTTACTTGTACCACCACCACTAAAATAAGTGTGATAACCCTCAATATCCAAGACTTTCACCGAAATCAAATTTAGATGAATATTAGGAACATGTTTAACATTTTTCAGTTGAAGCTTGAAACCAATCCCAGTTTCAACCCAAACATCTCCCATACCGATGATTTTACATAATCATTCATCTCCCCTTTTTACAGTGCCAAAATAACCAACACTATAAGATGATAATGGATCATGCCTAGGAGTAACATGATATGAGGCACCTGAATCAATAATCCAACTTGAATTCTGACATGCAAGGTTTATGAAATTATCATCACAAACATTGTAGACATTACTAATAGATGCAATTTATGTTGTATCTTTATCATTTTTCTTCTCTTTTTCTTCATCTCTTTCCTTTGATTGATCTCTCTTAGGGAACTTGCAATTTCTTTTTATGCGACCTGCTTTGCCACAATGGTAGCATATCACTTATTTTCTAGTCCTCGACTTGCTTATTGATTTGCTACGACTTTTAGAGTTGTCGCGCCTATAGAAGTGTCTAGGTTTACTTCTCCATGTGATTCTGTAACTAATGCTTATGACTTTGAGGATGAAATAATCAGAACACTTTCCTTTCTTTGAGCTTTTTTCATTCAACATGCTCTCTTTAATTGCTGACATTTTCAGCTTTTTACTTGAAGCTGAATTGGTCAATATCATAACAAGGACTTCCCAATTATCAAGCAAGGAAATCAACAATAATAACGCTTGCAAATCACCATCTAATTTAATATATTCCATTGTCAACTGATTCAATGTATTTTGAAAAATACTTATATGCTTTGCCATTGAATTTCCTTTTTTATATTTCATATTCATCAACTTCCGAATCAAGAATGTTTTATTTTGCACATTCTTTCGTTCATAAAAATCTTTTAATTCCACGCACATCTTGTTAGCATCTTTTTCAATCTCGACATGTGGATATACACTCAGATCTAACCACTATATGATCATAGCCATTTCCTTTCTATTCATCTTCTTCCACTCAATGTTAGACTTATCTGTGGATTAAACACTGTCACCCTCAATAGGATCATAAAAATCTTTTTTGTATAACATGTCTTCCATGATTGTCTTCCAAAGTGTGTAATTAGAATAATTGAGCTTAATCATATTCATACCTTTATTTTTCTTCTCCATTTAAATGCTCAAACCAAGCCAACCGAGCTTCGATACCACTTTTTTGGGAAAAACTAGAGATAATTATCTCAATATTGCGAAATATTTTCCCCTACTTATAGAGATAAATGACTAAACAAAAAATACAATTCCAGAGAGCAACAATAATTGACAAAAAATTAAAATGAGACAAACAGAATTTTGAACTTGGAAAACTTCCCTAAAATTGGGAGAATAAAAACCACGGGACCTAGTCTAGTAAACCTTCCACTATAATAATTAATGGATACACCAGAGCCTTCCTAGTAACACTAGGGAATATTAATCAACAATAATCATCACCAAAAATTGGAAACCAAACAAATAACAAACAATATTCTACTAAAGTGGGTACTCCAAAGTAACTCTTAGAGAAAGTAAAAATACTAAGACTTATATTAAAAGAACAAACTTAATGGTAGAAATAACATACTAAAATTGTACATCAAGCAAAACAAGTTTACTACAAATCCATTACCATTAGAACCAAACTTTTTTTCTTCCTTTTCTATCGCTTTATTACTCTACGGTTGCCTCCATCCTTTTTCTGTGTTGCCGTACAACAATCCTATTTTTCAATTTTGCGGCACTGTTCACTTTTGTTTTATTAGAGATTTCAAAATCCTTTTTTTTTTCTTCTTCACATGGGCCAACCCAATAAATCACCCTATTCTTTTTTTTTTCTTTAATAATAACAATAATAATATTAATAAAACTAGTGGGTTCCACTTGGAGAGTGAGTCAACCCAACAACGCACCATGGTTTTCATAACCACACATTTATCTCTTATTATAATAGAGAACTGTAGTAACATTGCCTACAACAATGTATTTATGCGGTAGAAATCATACCAATTCTTACCTTTTCCTAGCAATAAATTTGAACCAAGTGTTAGAGGTGTAGTTTGCTTTTGTCGATTTTCTAAATTTTTTCCGACGTGGCCTACAATATTAAGAAAAAACAAAGTTAGTAGATGTTCATATTTATTATAAAATTTTCAACACACCACGCACCATAGATTTTTCTTTCAATAGATAAGTTTAGAAGGCTGCCTATTCTTCTTGGTCAATGCCTTCTGGACGGTTCTTTAGGTCATCTTCCCAACTAGCATTCTTCTAGTAACTATCACCATAATTTCGTACTGGATTGTACCTCCATTTTTTCTCAAAATTTTCCGTTGTGTACTCTTCATGTTCATCATTGACTTGAAATATTCTCTTTAACAAACAAATGAACTCTTAGTAAAAAATAACCTAAATAAAAAATGAAGTTATTATTTATACATTTTACTTTTACTGTTGGGTGGACTCATTCTCCAAGTGAAACCCACCAATTTTATTAATATTATTATTAAAAGAAAGAAGAAAAAAAAAAACAATAAAGTGTTTTATTGGGCTTGACCCATATGAAGGAAAAATAAAAGAGAAGAAGAAGAAGAAGAAAAATTGACTTCCGGTGGTGGTAACAGGTGTGCAAACTTGCTCCGTTTGATCTACAATTTTGATAGGTTATTTCTACCATTGAGTTTGTTATTTTAATATACAGTTTGAATAGTTTTACCTTCACTGAGAGTTACTTTGAAATACCCACTTTAGTGGAAGGTTATTATGATGTTGATTAATGTTTCCTAGTAACACTAGGAAGACTCTAGTGTACCCATTAATTATTAGTAGAAGTTTTTTACTGGACTAGGTCCCATGATTTTTATTCTCTCAATTTGAGGGAAGTTTTCCACGTTAAAAATTGTGTTTGACTCAAATTTAACTTTCTGCCAATTATTTTTGCTCTGCGGAATTGTATTTTCTATTTGGCCGTTTATCTGTATAGGGTGGGGGGAAAAATATTCTGCATTATTGATATAGTCATATATGATTATCTCTAGTTTTTCCCAACAAAGTGGTATCTAGGTTGATTTGATTTGTTCATTTAAATGGAGTAGGAAAATAAAAGTCTGAATATGATTAAACTCAACTATTCTAATTACACACTTTGGAAGACTCTCATGGAAGGCATGTTATACATGTTAAACCCACAGATAAATTTGACGCTAAATGGAAGAAGATGAATAGAAAGGCACTGACATTGGTCATGCAGTGGTTGGATCTGAGTGTATATCCACATGTGGAAACTGAAATAGATGCTAACAAGATGTGGAAAAAATTAAAAGAGTTGTATAAACGAAAGAATGTGCAAAATAAAGCATTCTTGATTCGGAAGCTAGTGAATATGAAATACAAAGACAAGGATTCAATGGCAGAGCATATGAGTATTTTTCAGAATATAGTGAGTCGGTTGACAACTGTAGAAATTAAATTAGATGATGAGTTGCAAGTGTTGTTATTGTTTAGTTCATTTTCTGATAATTGGGAGGTCCTTGTTGTGACGTTGACCAATTCAGCTCCAAGTGGAAAGTTGAAAATGTCAACACTTAAGGAGAGCATGTTAAATGAAGAAGCTCAAAGAAAGGAGCGTGGTTTGATTGGTTCTTCCTCAAATTCAGAAGCACTAGTTACAGAGTCACATGGAAGAAGTCAATCTAGAAATTTTCATACACCGCGAAAACTGTGAAAGTTGTAGCCAGTCAAGAAGCAATTTGATGACTATAAAATAAGTGATATGTTATCATTGTGGCAAAATGGGTCACATAAAAAAAATTGCAGGTTCCTTAAAAGAGATCAATCAGGGGAAAGAGGTGAAGAAAAAGAGAAGAAAAATAATAAAGATACAACAACAGTTGTATCTGTTAATAATGTCTACATTGTTTGTGATGATAATTCAATAAACCTTGCATGTCAGGATTCAACTTGGATTATTGATTTGGGTGCCTCATATCATGTTACTCCTAGATGTGATTTCTTTACATCTTACAATTTGGTGATTTTGGCATGGTAAAAATAGGAGATGAAGGAGTATGTAAAATTATCGGTATGGGAGATGTTTGGGTTGAAACTAGGATTGGTTGCAAGCTTCAATTGAAGAATGTTAGACATGTTCATGCTATTCGTATCAATTTGATTTTGGTGAAATCCTTAGATATTGAGGGTTATTTCACTTATTTTGGTGGTAGTGGTATATGTAAAGTGACCAAAGGGTCCCTAGTGGTTGCAAATGAGCAAACTTCTGCTTCTCTCTATAGGATGTCTACGAAGCTATGCAAGGAAGAAGTGAATGCAATTTAAGACGTATCTTTTGATTTATGGCATATACGGCTCGATCACTTGAGTGAGAAATAACTCAACATACTTGCGAAGAAAACTTTCTTCATGTGAAAGGTACGTCTCTAAAAACTTGCACTCATTGTTTTGTTGGAAAACAACATAGAGTTTCTTTTCATAATACTGGTCCACATAAGAGGCAAAATATTCTTGATTTAGTTCATACTGATGTTTGTATGATGGATAGTAAATCTCTTGGCGGTGCATCATATTTTGTTACTTTTATTGACGACCACTCTAGAAAAGTGTGGGACTTTCCTTTGAAATCTAAAGACCAGGTACTTGAAGTCTTCAAGCATTTTCATGCAAGTGTTGAAAGAGAAAAGGGAAGGAAACTGAAACGTGTTCGATCAGATAATGATGGTGAATACAGAGGTCCATTTGAAGAGTATTGTAGAGAACATTGAATCATGCTTGAGAAAATAGTTCCAAAGACACCTCAGCATAATGGTGTTGTAGAAAGAATGAATCGTATGATTAATGACATAATCAGATGTATGCTCTCTCATGCAAAATTATCGAAATCCTTTTGAGGTGAAGCAATGAAAATTGCAGTGGATTTGATCAACCTTTCTCCTTCTATTCCACTTGATGGTGATGTTCCAAATAAATTTTGGACAGAGAAAGATGTCTCATACCATCATTTGAGAGTTTTTGGTTGTAGATGTTTTGTTCACGTTCTAAGAGATGAGTGGTCCAAGCTTGATAGTAAATCTAAGCAGTGTGTGTTCGTCGGTTATGGTGATGAAGAATTTGGTTATATATTGTGGGATCCAGTTGACAAGAAAATCATCAGAAGCCGATATGTGATATTTTTTGAAGATCAGACTATTGAAAATTTTGATAAAGTTGAGAAACATAAACCAAATTCCAGAAGTTACATTGATGTTGCGCTTAATCCCCCTGCTGAAACCTTTGTTTATGGGGGAGATATACGGGTAGATAATGAGAATTTAATTGATGATCATGTACCTCACCATGATGAACAGGTTCCAACTGAGCCACCTGTTGAGAAGATCTACTAGAGAACGTCAACCTTCTCAAAGTTATCCTCCCCATGAGTATGTGATGATCACTGATAGTGGAGAGCCAGAGTAATATCAACAAGCTATTACAAATGTTGATGAAGAAAAATGGTTGATGGCCATGCAAGAAGAGATGAATTCATCGTATGAGAATCACACATTTTATTTGGTAAAGATTCCTAATGGTAGAAAATCACTCAAGAGCAAATGAGAATACAAGATAAAGGCAGAAGATGTGACACCCTAAACCCCAAAATAATATATATAATAATTCATATTATATTTCTATAAAATTTGCATTAGATAAATAAAAATATGCTTCCAAGAAAATAGAAACTTTTATTTTTAATTTAGGATATCACGTTTCTCAAAAATAAAAGTGTCGGACTTAAGGCCCATTAATCCTAATTTTGACATAATGAACAAACATACAATGTTCATACATCATGTGATAAATCTAACATTTTAACTCAGTAAGATTTCAGGAACAAAAATTCAACCCTACATACTTGAGACAATAGCTTGGAACTCAAGGAATCAACAAAAGTTGGAAAATCTACTGAGCTAATCGATTAGGCAATTGATTATGTAAAAGGGTTGTACGAAAGTGTGTAGTATGTGATTACACAATCGATTAGGCAATCGACTGGCACAATCATTGATAAAAATTGTGCAAGTCAGAGGCAAGCCGTTTAGCACCCTAATCGATTGGTACATCGATTGTTTAAGTCACAAAGACTAAAACTGATTAGATACATCGATTGACAAATCGATTGTGCAAGTCACAGGGCCAAGCCATTTAATACGCTAACCGATTGGCAAATCGATTGCGTAAATAAAATTTTATAAGGAACATGTTCTGTGACAAACACAATCGATTGGACAATCCATTGTGAAAAATTCCTTTGAAACAAGTTTGGTATCAATCGATTGAACTGAACAAACTGGTAAAATCAATTTTCAGGAACATAACAGTTAATCAATTGGCACATTGATTTACTTGAAATAAGCTAAATCCCTGTTTTAAACCCAATTGATTGGAAAATCGATTGACACAAAAATTTGAGTTACAGGGAACACTCAATATATGGCCAAATCGATTATGTGTATTAAGGAATCGATTATGTGACTTAATGAATCGACTGGGTAATCGATTGTTTTGATCTCGTTGTTGGAACAAAACATCTTAAATCGATTATACAATCCACTCACATATAAACTACACATAATCTTCTGAAAAGTGTATTAAAATAATCGATTAG
>NC_021164.2:33290238-33292455 GCF_000331145.2 Cicer arietinum
CTCTATCCCTTACTATTTATTATCATTGTATGATTGTATGATTAATCTTGATTGCATGCTTGTATCTTGATTAATTTGTAGAACAATTACTGTATGTGCTGAACTAGTAATTGGTCAATACATGTAAGTGTGAACCTTCACTTAGAATCAATTCCTTGGGACCATGATTGATCATTAGTTTAACAAGAGTGTTCTTTTGTTAAATTGATTATCAATCTTGTTGAATTTTTTAAAAGACTGTCATACACATTTTTAAACAATAGAGGTCATATTAAACAACAATTGGCATCCAAAGCCTACCTTCTTTAGAGTAACTCTCATAGAAGTACATGGCCTCAGTTGAATTTCTAGGAGAAGGTGCTTCCCTTGCAAGGCCCCCTGCCTTCAATGGAGCCGCATACATGTATTGGAAACATAGGATGTTAATATTTCTAGAAGCTAGTGGTATTGATATTCTAGATGCTGTAGAAAATGGACCCTTCATACCTACAATAGCTGGGACTGGTGATTCACTAATCCCTAAACCCAGATCTGACTGGGCTGAGGATGATAAGAAGAAAGTAGGATATAATGCTAAGGCTAAGAACATAATAACCTCTACATTATCAGCTGATGAATTTTTCAGGGTCTCAAACTGCAAGACTGCTAAAGAGATGTGGGACACTCTTCAACAAACACATGAAGGAACTACTGATGTGAAAAGGGCCAAAACAAATACTCTCATGCATGAGTACGAATTGTTTAGCATGAAGAAAGATGAATCCATAAATGACATGCAAACAAGATTTACTCACATAGTCAACAACCTAAATGCTCTAGGTAAGGAGATTGACAATGATCTGCAAATCGGCAAAGTGATGAGGTGCTTAACTAGAGAATGACAACCAAAGATCACTACCATTGCATAATCAAAAGATCTTAGCAGCCTGTCTATTGCAACACTGTTTGGAAAACTGAGAGAGCACGAGATGGAGCTTCATAGACTGAGTGAAGCTGAACAGACTGACAGGAAAAGAAAAGGACTGTCTTTGAAAGCCCAAACGCACCAATCAAAGTCTGAACAAGAAAGCTGCTCAGATGAGTCAAGCAGTGAGACTGACGAAGAGCCTGAGATTGGTTTACTTGTCAAAAAGTTTAAAAAAATTTCTGAAAAAGAAAGACAACAAGTTCAGAAAGCCATCAAGTTCTAAACCTAGTGACAGCAAGACAATCACCTGTTATGAGTGTGGTAAAATAGGTCATATAAAGTCTGAGTGTTACAAGTTGCAAAACAAAAATAGAACTACAAAAACTAAAGGCAAGAATCCTCTGCCTCTTCAGAAGAAGAAGAAGCAAATTTATGTCTTATGGCAAGCACAAATTCAGAATCTGAAAGTGAGGTAAGCTCTCAATCTAATCCATCTTATGATGAACTACAAGAAGCTTTCAATGAACTGCATGATGAGTATGTGAATTCTATTAAACAGTTGCTGAGTACAAAGAAAATGCTTGAACAAATGAAAAATGATCATAAGGAAATTGAGGATTTGTATGAACAACTGAAAAAGGATTCACATGACAAATCTGCAAGATGCATTGAACTTGAAAAAAATGTTGCATCATTAAAATCTGATTTATTGAAGTTCACTAGTAGTAAAGATAAACTGAATGTCATACTTAGCAACCAGAGACATGTTAATGAAAAATCTGGTCTAGGATATAAACCAAATATGCATATTAAAAGGAATAACACTAGATGTGGTATTGGTTATATGCAAACCAGAAATGTCAAACATAGTCAGAAATCTGTTATTTCAAGGAGTTGCAACTAGGAAGAACCTTAGACAGTTCTGTAACTTTACAGCCTTTGTGTCTCAAATTGAACCCAAAAACATTAAGGAATCTCTTTTAGATAGTGAGTGGATACTTTCTATGCAAGATGAGTTAAACCAATTTGAGAGAAACAAGGTGTGGAGCTTAGTTCCTAAACCAGAAGGTAAGCACATCATAGGAACAAAATGGGTGTTTAGGAACAAAGTAGATGAAAATGGAGTTATAACCAGGAACAAATCTAGGCTAGTAGCTAAGGGTTACAGTCAGGAGGAAGGAATAGATTTTGATGAAACCTATGCCCCTGTAGCTAGGTTAGAAGCCATTAGAATCCTACTTGCTTATGCCTGTATAATGGACTTTAAACTTTATCAAATGGATGTGAAAAGTGTCTTTCTCAATGGTGAT
>NC_021164.2:33292977-33313121 GCF_000331145.2 Cicer arietinum
TCAACTTTTGTTGATTTCTTGTGTTCCAAGCAATATGTTCCAAGTGTGTAGGATTGGATTGTTGTTCCTGAAATCTTGCTCAATTAAAATATTAGATTTATCATATGATGTATGAACATTGTATGTTTGTTAATTATGTCAAAACTAGGATTAAGAGGACTAAAGTCCAACACATTGCTGCTGGTAGTTGTTGTGCACAGATCCTTTGGATGAGGCAACACTTATCTGATTTTGGTGTTGACTTAGGGACTGTACCTATCTTGTGTGATAACACAAGTGCAATCAGCATTACTAAGAATCCAGTGATGCATTCTAGGACCAAGCACATAGAGGTAAGGCATCATTTTATAAGGGACCAATTTCAAAATGGGATCATTAAGCTGGAATATGTCAATACAGCTGATCAGCTGGCTGACATCTTTACCAAAGCTTTGCCCAGAGAAAGCTTCCTTTATATTTGGATGAAACTAGGGATCTTAGATCCTAGTGAGATATGATCTTTGTACCAAATCACAGGAAACTTCTGGTGCTTGAACTATTTCCAGTTCAATCGATTGGGTAATCGATTGCAAGCGTGGTATATAGTTTAAAGAATCAATTGAAACATCGATTGTGTGGCCCCAGATTTCAAAAATTGGAACGTTTTTCAGACTCAATCCCGAGCGTCGATTTGGAAATCGACTGGTTCAGTATTTCATATTCTCCACTTTAAAGACATCGATTTGGATGTCGATTGAGTAAATAAAGGACATCGATTTGGGAATCGATTCACGATATGACCGTTGTGACTTGCTTTTACTAGCCGTTAGATGCAATTATTACTAAATCGATTGTGCTTCTCCAGCAATGGTAACATAATCGATTTGGACATCGATTGGCGCGTCTGAAGGTTTAAAAAGGAACAGTTACCAATCGATTTCTTCATAACTTTTTCCAGATTTTCTCAAACCTATCTTCTTTTTCGCAATACTCTGTTTTTTGTTTTCAACCATCCCTGACTTATCTCTACATTCAAACACATATCATCTCCTACAATGGCTCGTGTTAAACAAACCAAACCCAGAACTCCATCACCATCTTCATCTTCTAGTGGGCGAACCCCTTCTCCCCCACCAACCATGTTAAAACGGGTTCCCATTCCTACCCACAAAATACTTGCCAAAGACAAAGGCAAAGCTGCTGCTATTGATCAAGGAAAATCAAAGAAACGCAAGGAGCCCCCTATTGAGAAGCTCATGGCTGATGCTATGAAGGAGGTTACTCAGAAAAAGAAGAAAACGGTTTCTTCTCCTCCTCCAAAGAAAGCTACTTCGTCCAAGGATAAAGCTGCAGAATTTGTTATCCCACCTGATTTTCTAAAAAGAAAAATCCATGAGGCTAGGACTCTGGATTTCTCTTATTTTGATTCAGATGGTTTCACTTTCCAAGACCATTTGAGGTTTCATGGTCTTGAAAGCTTTCTCTCCTCCTCACTTGACACTTAGCCGAAGTTAATAAGAGCATTCTATTCCACCTTCAAGCTCACTGATAATGGCTTCATGGCTGAAGTCAAAGGCAAGAGGATATCCATGTCGTTTGAAGATTTCTCAACTCTGTCAGGACTGCCCTTCCACGAGAAATCAATTGATGGAAGTTCTGAGGCTGAAACTGCGGATGAAGGCTGGGAAGTTTCTTTTGATAGACACACTGCTGTGAAGGACCTGATGGTCGAAGGCTTTGTCGAAACTATTTCGCTGCCGTTTGGTCAAATGAAGGTCCATCATCGGATGCTTATGTACACTTTAACCCGGATGCTGGTGCCCCGATCCGGAAACCATGCCGTCGTCCAGAAGCTGGACATACTGTTGTTGTGGGGACTGTCCAAAGAGCTCAAGATGAGCTGGACATAGATAGTGCTGAGACATATGTTGGAAGCATCGCAAAGCAAGCTGATGCTGCCCTATCCCCAGTTAATCACCAAGATTCTGATACATTTCAAGATGTCACTTTTCGATGAAGAATCTTCAAAAACCACCCTTATTTTTGGTGAATCAATTGTCAATCAGATGCAATTGAAAATGGTGAATGGTATTTGGATTAGGCCCCTACCAAATGCTGAACCTGTTCAGCCTTCTACACAACAAGCTGCTGAGCCAGTGGCAGCCACTCCTGAGTTCTTCGCAAAGATGCTAGAGTTCATGGAAGCTCAAGCGGCTCACAACGCTAAGATGCAAGCGTCAAATGATCGAATGGAAGCTGCTTTGAAGACACTCCAGACATCTCTGAACTCAGTTGTTCAGAATGTTGATGCGATACAAGTTCATTTGGGCATTGAGCTATCTTTTGAAGATATTGCGGATATCGGCCTGCAAGCAACATAGGAACAGAATCCCACTCCCCTAGATAGTTCTGAACCTCACGTTGAGGAGACACCTGCTGAGGGTAATACATCGGTCTCTACCTCTCCCTTGACTAATAGTGAGGAACAGCCTAGTTTAGGTGATTAGGTTTTTAGGTTCTTTGTTGTGTTGTAATGTCTTGTTATTGCTGTAATATTTTCTTCCATATATGACATATGAGCATGTTTATTCAATTGTTCTCTGATCTATTGCCATAATCTGTTTAATCTACATATGTTTTTGCTCTGATACACTGATATTTGTTTGCTCTGAAACCATTAATTATCCCTGGTGCTTATGTTTACTAACATAGGGGGAGAAAATTCATTTTGCTACTCTCTCTTGTTACTGCTTTTTGCATTAACTGGCAAAGGGGGAAAGACATTATAACTTGTGGTAATAACTTTTACATGCTACTTCTGCTGCTGCTGAAAATTTGTTGCTCTGATGACTACTCATATTTTGATAAATGGTATTGGTACTTATGCTCTGATATTATGATCTGTTACTGGTACCTACTTTGGTAAATTCCTTGAAATGCTAAAGTCAAGTTAAAATTGTATGCTTGTCACTTATGCAAAAAGGGGGAGATTGTTGGACTTAGGTCCCATTAATCCTAATTTTGACATAATGAACAAACATACAATGTTCATACATCATGTGATAAATCTAACATTTTAACTGAGTAATTTCAGGAACAACAATTCAACCCTACATACTTGAGACAATAGCTTGGAACTCAAGGAATCAACAAAAGTTGGAAAATCTACTGAGCTAATCGATTAGGCAATCGATTATGTAAAAGGGTTGTATGAAAGTGTGTAGTCTGTGATTACACAATCGACTGGCACAATCATTGATAAAAATTGTGCAAGTCAGAGGCAAGCCGTTTAGCACCCTAATCGATTGGTACATCGATTGTTTAAATCACAAAGACTAAAACTGATTAGATACATCGATTGACAAATCGATTGTGCAAGTCACAGGGCCAAGCCATTTAATTCGCTAATCGATTGCGTAAATAAAATTTTATAAGGAACATGGTCTGTGACAAACACAATCGATTGGACAATCCATTGTGAAAAATTCCTTTGAAACAAGTTTGGTATCAATCGATTAGGCAATCGATTGAACTTAACAAACTGGTAAAATCATTTTTCAGGAACATAACACTTAATCGATTGGCACATTGATTTACTTGAAATAAGCTAAATCCCTGTTTTAAACCCAATCGATTGGAAAATCGATTGACACAAAAATTTGAGTTACAGGGAACACTCAATATATGGCCAAATCGATTATCTGTATTAATGAATCGACTGGGTAATCGATTGTTTTGTTCTCGTTGTTGGAACAAAACATCTTAAATCGATTATGCAATCGAGTCAACTATTAACTACACATAATTTTCTGAAAAGTATTTTAAAATAATCGATTAGGTAATTGATTAGTTTATGTAGTTTCAAGATTCAAGAAAAACAAGACTTGCGATAATCGATTGGCTAATCGATTGAGCCTGTTTTATTACATTAATGAATCGATTGGGAAATCGATTTATATTTTGTTTTTCAGAAACTATATAAACGGTTTTCAATCACTTTCTCTAATAAATTTTGATAACATTTGAATATCCTTTGATATTGCTTTTTCAGATCCAGAACCAACGATTATTCATAATCAATAGAGAGCTGAAAAAAACCCCTTGAGAGAAAAAGAGAATGATCTCACAAACACTCAAATGGACAAACAACTTCTTGTGTGAGATTCATTGCAAGTGATTGAGACCAAATTCTGTATATCTTTTATATTTTCTGTAACAAACACTTTGTAAAGAAAGAACTGATCAAAATCCAGTAGTGAAACTGATAGTTATCTTCATTGTTGAGAGGGCTCATCAAGAAGAAGCTTCACTGTGATCTTGGAAGAGTTTGTAGAGAAACTCTGGGATACAGTGGTTGCCAAATAGAATAGAGAGAGAGTTTTAAGATTGATAGGCCGGGAGGGCTGGAACATCTGTAAAACACTCTAAAAGATTCTATTGAAAAAGGCCGAAATCGTTTAATTTCGGGACTGGACGTAGGTCGTCTGATAGACGGCTGAACCAGTATAAAAATGGTGGTGCACTTCTCTCTATCCCTTACTCTTTATTATCATTGTATGATTGTATGATTAATCTTGATTGCATGCTTGTATCTTGATTAATTTGTAGAACAATTACTGTATGTGCTGAACTAGTAATTGGTCAATACATGTAAGTGTGAACCTTCGCTTAGAATCAATTCCTTGGAACTGTGATTGATCATTAGTTTAACAAGAGTGTTCTTTTGTTAAATTGATTATCAATCTTGTTGAATTTTTTAAAAGACTGTCATACACGTTTTTAAACAATAGAGGTCATATTAAACAACAAAAAGGAACATTTTTAACTTATTTTCTCCATTAAAATAGTGTAAACTCAATAAGCTGGATTTAAGTATTATTACTTGATTTAATTTAAAAACTTACTAGTGCTTCAAAGATTTTCATACAAAAATTCGTTTCCAATTAAATAAGTAAAATACAATTTAAGCCCTTATTTTCGGTATCGCATATCAGAGCGTGGTTCCTTCCAAACTTGAACTTCAAGATTCATTAACTTGTAATAACTGCGATTTCACAAACACAGGGTCAAACCAGTCAAACACAAACAACGAAGGATGTGAGTTTCGAAATCACGATCACAGTATAATACAACTAAGAAGTACACTTAAACAATCATAATAGAACCGTATCATTACACAAACATTCCATCAAGAAAATATTACATTAAAAAGTCAAAATCACTCAAGGAAAACCAATAAATTTCACTATAACTTCAAATTGTCTAAGAAAAATTATCAGCACTCACGATACATATTAATCACAACAAAACAATCATAATCAAATGCAATGCTATGCATGAGCTTAGACTCTACCTCACAATGTGGTGCCATTCTAACTCTTAAGTACTTAGTTTGGAGGCTTGATACTATGCCACCATTCCGATGGACAGTGAATTCAAATTGGCCCTGCCCTCATAGATCCCCTCAACTCAACCCGAGACACATATGCGTGACAGTCGAGGTAAACGTGTGTTGAATGGTAGCTCCCGACATTTGGAGTGCTACCTCCAAGTCATCTAGGAATTCCCCACCCGAATACCTCCAAGGTGTTACAATCTTGCATTAAGGCTCGACAGCAGACCTCCACGATCAGGCTTATTCAGTTGTACTTCTCCAAAATCACTAGGCTTGTCAGTCCCTACCTATATGATGACAAAATAATCTTCACTTCGTAAATTTTTAATATTTATTTTCTCCCCTCGTTGGCCTATGATACTCCATTAAGACCGTCATCTCAAACGCAAATTGGAATCACAATTATTTCACCAAATATGGGGTTTAAATTGTATTTTACTTATTTAATTTGAAACGAATTTTTGTATGAAAATATTAGAAGTACTAGTAAGTTTTTAAATTAAATCACGTAATAATACTTAAATCAAGCTTATTGAGATTACACTATTTTAATGGAGAAAATAAGTTTAAAGTGTTCCTTTTGATTTTTGAGAAACGTGATATCCTAAATTAAAAATAAAAGATTTTATTTTATTGGAAATAAATTTTATTTATCCGCTACAAATTTTATAGGAATATTATATAAATTATTATATATATATATATATATATATATATTATTTTGGGATTTAGAGTGTCACATTAGTGGTATCAGAGCAGGTCTGTCCAATTAGACTGAGTGGGTTATATGTCAGTTAGAATTATCAACCTTGAGTCAATTGTTTTTTTTACCTGTGCTCCCATTTAAGTGTTGAAATACTTACTTATTATACTTGTGTTAAGTGGTATGTATTTTACTATTGCAATACATGATTCATGAAAGATTATTGTTAATTGTTAAGTACTTGCTTATTCTTGTTTTGTTGTGGATTCTCTTATTTTTGAAGATAATTGTTAACCGTTAATTGTTTGCTTGTTCTTGTTGTATTGTGTATTTGTTAAGATTTGAGTTAATTTGAATTGTTGACATGATTACGTTAATTACCTTTTGATTGAATTTGTGGCTTGTGTTTCTAAATTTGATTATTTGCTCCTTGTTATGGTGGATAGCTATTAATAATTTTTTTAATTGACTAGCTATATTTTTGAAATTGTTAATTTAATCGACGTAATACTAGTTATTGATTGATATATCTTGCCTTTAGGGTCATTATTGAAGTTTTGATCTTGCGAATGAATTCAATTTAAAATGTTAGTAATAGTTGTGAAATATTAGGAAATTCATATTATTAATAATATTAATTCTTGAATATTAATTAAGGTTGTTAGACCTTAGATTTTTGGCTTAATTGCAGTTTTGGTCCCCCTATTTTAGCTGAATCGCGAAAGTAGTCCCCCCATTTTGTTTCTCTCCAGTTTTAGTCCCCAAACAGAATTTTGGTCCAAAACTTGATGAAATTTCATTTTTTAAATCTGTACTATACCATTTATGATCATAGATTTCAGGTACAATTGTTGCAAATAAGATCTTGAGGCATGATGTGACTTAAATAAATGCAAAAAAGATGAAATTTCATCAAATTTTGGACTAAAATTCTGTTTGGGGACCAAAACTGAGGAGAAACAAAATTGGGGGACTAGTTTCGCGATTCAGCTAAAATAGAGGGACCAAAACTGCAATTAAGCCTTGATTTTTTTTTTTTAATTTTTAAAAAATGACATTTGAAGGAATTAATGTTAAGTTATTTTGTAAAATGCAAATAATTTTTGTTTGAATTACTCTTGATTATTTTAAAGAAATTAAATTGAGTTGAATTTTTGTTGATTTGATTTTATGTAATATTTAAAATAGATGAAAATTTACATCATATTTTACTACGTGTCTTTTTTTAGAAAATAGAAAGGATTTGTTGTTATGTTGGTTTAGAGTGGCTGATATGAATATTGGATAGCTAGTGTGTTGGGATATTTCCTTTGGAATGATTTATTGACTGATTATGATATTATGAACTCATTAGAGTATGACTTGATATTAGAGTTTTAGATTTTAAGAACTCATCAGTGATTTATAATGGTACAAAAAAAATGGGGGATCGCATGATAAAAGGTCTACTAATTGAGAAAGAGAAGGAAAAAAAAAGTATTTTAAAACGTGGATTTTAATTTTAAATCACTTGAATGTGTTGATGGTTGTATCTAAATGATTAATGTTTATATGTTTCTTTTGAAATCAATTTAGGACAATCTTCATGGTTTTGAAATAATATAAAATTCATATTCGTACTTAACTATTAAAATATTATTAGAAATAATATAAAATTCATATTCGTACTTAACTAATAAAATATTATTAGAAATAATATAAAATTCATATTCGTACTTAACTAATAAAATTGTTTATTATAAAATTTAGGGTGTTACAGAAGAGAATAGTTCTCAACCAAGATATAAAGAAAATTGGTTGTGAAAGGTTTTAATCAAAGTAAAGGTATTGACTTGTAGTGAAGATGTCATCTCCTTGAGTTGTGTTTGGGTTAGCAGCATGTTCGAGTTTGAACCTAGAAGTTGAACAACTTGATGTGAAAATTGCATTCCTTTATGGCGATTCGGAGGAAGAGATCTATATGGAGCAACCAGAAGGTTTCAAAGTCAAAGGTATAGAGCAGTTTATGTGTAAATTAAAGAAATTTTTTTATGGGCTCAAGCAAACTCCTCGACAATGGTATAAGAAATTTGATTCTTTCATGAAGAAACATGGATACGGTAAAACTACTTCTGACCATTGTGTGTTTGTCAAGAAATTCCCTATGGTGATTATAGTATTCTCTTGTTATATGTGGATGACATGTTGATTGTTGGTTATGACACTAAGAAGATTCAATCTCTAAAGAAAGATTTGAACAAGTCTTTTGCAATGAAAGACTTGGATCATGCAAAGCAAATTCTGGGCATGAGAATTACTCGTGACAGGAAGAATAATAAATTGTGGTTGTCTCAATACAATTACATTGAGAAAGTGTTAGAGAGGTTCAACATGAGCAATTGCAAACCTGTTAGTACTCCACTTGCTAATCATTTTAAATTGAATTCCGTTCAATGTCCTACAAGTGAGAAAAACAAAGAAGAGAAGAAGAAGGTTCCTTATGCATCCGCATATGGTAGTTTGATGTATGATATGGTATGCACAAGGCTATATATTGCTCATACAGTTGGAGTTATTAGTTGGTTTATCTCTAATCCCTGTAAAGATCATTTGCAAGTAGTGTAGTGGATTCTCAGATACCTCAGAGGCATTTCCAAAGTGTGTTGGATGGTGGTGAACCTATGTTGGATGGCTACATAGATGCAAATATCATAGGTGATCTTGATTCTAGAAAATCTATTTCTAGTTATATGACGACGTTTGCAGGGGGAGCTGTGTGTTGGCAATCAAGATTACAAAAGTGTGTTGCTTTATCTACTACTGAAGCGGAGTACATTGCAACAATTGAAGCTTCGAAAGAACTCTCATTTATGAAGAAATTCCTACATGATTTAGGCCTCAAGCAAGACAAGTTTGTGTTATTATGTGACAGTCAGAGTGCGATCCATCTCAGCAAGAATCCAACTTTTCATGCAAAGTCGAAGCATATTGAGGTGCAATATCATTGGATATCAGATGCATTAGAAATGAAATCATTTACAATTGAAAAGATTCATGCCAATGAGAATGGTTCCGATATGATTAAGAAGGTCTTCCCTGTGTCAAAGATGATATGTTGTAGAAAGAAATTTGACATGGCTGAGCAGTACCTTCCAACTTGAGTCGTCAGAGGGAGATTTGTTGGATGAACGCACTCCCCAAGTGGAACCCACCAATTTTATTATTATTATTATTATTATTATTATTATTATTATTATTATTATTATTATTATTATTATTATTATTATTATTATTATTATTATTATTATTATTAAAAGAAAGAAAAAAAAGGAACAAAGTGTTTTATTGGGCTTGACCCATATGAAGGAAAAATAAAAGGGATTTGAAATCTCTATTTTAGTAGAGAAAAAGGCAGCCGCACAACATCAAGAGAAGAAGAAGAAGAAAAATTGACTTCCAATGGTGGTAACACGTGTGTAGCAAACTTGCTCCGCTTGATCTACAATTTTGATAGGTTATTTCTACCACTGAGTTTGTTATTTTAATATACAGTTTGAGTAGTTTTACCTTATCTAAGAGTTACTTTAGAATACACACTTTAGTGGAAGGTTGTTAGGCTGTTCTTATTGTTGATTAATGTTCCCCAGTGTTATTAGGAAGACTATGGTATACTCATGAATTTTTATAGTTGAAGTTTTTACTGGACTATGTCCTGTGGTTTTTATTCTCTCAATTTGAGGAAAATTTTTCACGTTAAAAATTGTGTTTGTCTCAAATTTTATTTTTTGCCAATTATTTTTGCTATGTGGAATTGTATTTTCTATTTGACCATTTATCTGCATAGGTGGGGGAAAAATATTTCGCATTATTGAGATAATCATCTCTGATTATCTCTGATTTTTCCCAACATTTACCTCTTTTTAAGTAGATTTCTTGTAATCTGACGGAATATCAGGCCACATTTCATAACTAATTGGGAAATTTTAGCAATTAGTTGCAAGAGAATCCAAAAACTGCCCCCAAAAGGTCAACTACATGTTCAATGGGTTGGCCAACTTGATTCCATTCAAGAACCACCTTCCTCCATATTAGTTTTGCAAACAAATCTTTAACTTCTAAATGTGCTTCGTTTACTACTCCATTATTACCTAAACACAATAAAAAATTAGTCTCCTTAACTAAAAATATAAATCATTGAAGGTTTTAATTGAACTTTACATACGAATCATATCAACTATCCAAATTTTACTGAACTATCTTCTATGACTTGGTCGACGATTTTCGTCTTCGAGTAGGTTCAAGAGTTTGAGGGCTATCAACTTCAACTTGAGTAGATTTAAGAGATGGGTCAAGTTGCAGCATAGGCTCACTACAATAGACTCCTTGAAATTCGTTTTGAATTTTGAGTGATGTAACATCCTAAAATTAAAAGATTAAAAATAATTAAAATTTCAATATTTAAAATATTTTAAGTTATAGATTATTATGATTATCTTATTATTATTATTATTATTATTATTATTATTATTATTATTATTATTATTATTATTGATGTGCTTTTAATTTTATTATAAGAACAGTTGTTTAATATATTTTTTTAAGACAAATAATATTTTGTTTTTCTTTCAATAACCAATTTACTTAAAATAAGGTAGCAAACTAACAATAATAAGTTGTTTTGTTTGTTAGAGACTTATAAGGTAATAATAGAAAGTTGTTTTGTTTGTTAAAAACTTATAAGCAATAAATAGTAAGAAACAAAACTATTATAATAATATTTTGTTATCTAATTACTAATTTTCTAAGTATTAAAGAGTCAAACAAAATCAAACAAAAATTATATCTCCATTAAGACCAAAAGTTCATAAGAGATAGTATTACTGAGACACAAAAGTTGTACATAAACTCATGCAAAAATTAAAAAATGAAAAGCATATACCTTTGGCCAGTGACGAAAAAATTAATCAAGGAAATATTCAACTTTTACTTAACATGTTAGTAATCGCACCCTTTCATGATACATTTATTTTGGGAATTTGAGATTGAAAAAGAGTTATATATATTGAATTGTATTTTTGTATAAAATATATTTGATCAAAAACCTAACTCTATTAAATTGAGATTTTATGAAATACAATATTAGATTATTATTTGATTTATTTATATTTGTTTGTTGAATTGCTGTTTTATTTTTTTTAATGATTATGAAATATGTATTCTTTAAAAGATTATTTTATTATGTTTCCTTGCATGATTGTTATTGTATATTCAAACGAAATATTATAATCTATATATGATTTTATGAAGATGATTGTTAAAAACTGAATTATTTTTATTGTATGTGTTTGAGATGAGGTTATACTCCATATGGATGGGTCTTGTAGCCCACAATTATTTACCTGGACGAGTTATGTGCTCCAAATAGATGAGTTTTAAACTCTACATGGATGAGTCTTGTATCCCACACTAGATGAGTTAGTGCTCCACATGATGAGATAATACTCACTCGCGGAAGTAGTACATTTCCATATTACGGTGTGACGCCATTGAATTGATTGATTGATTTCCTACATAATAAATATATGTATTTGATTATTATAGATGTGAGTTATTAATTTATGTGGATGAGTTTATATTAACTATTGAAAGTAATTGGTTATTATAGATGAGTTATTTATATTTTTTATATTTCTAAAGAATATTTATGGAAGAACACAGGTATCATGATTTTTAAAAAATGTGTGTATTATTCACAAGGATTTTGTATCTCATTAAAGTGTTGTTTCCATAGACTAATACTGTTAATGACGTCAAGAGCTGAGAAGTTCTACATCCTTTGAGAAGATTAATTTCCTTAGATTAGATTGGTAGATCAAGAATAAGTAGACATAGTGTCTACATCATATTTTATTTCTATTGTGAGAATTTATTTTAGGGATTTTACAATATTATTTCATCCGGACAATTCATTATTTCTTATTAGTACCATATTCTCGTATATAAATATGAATGTTTTTCATCATTATCTCAATTGTTAAACCCACGTAACTAGATGATACATTTTTGGGGTTAGAGCCATGTCGAACCTATATCAGAATGTGTTGTGGGTTTACTTTATTTTATTTTTATTATTTTGTAATCTATTTTTTTCTTAAAAAAAAAAATTAAAATTTGGGATTATAGGATTTCCTGTTATTGTCATGAAATTTTCATAGTATTATGTTTGATATTGGGTAACAAGCGTTGGACGAATGACGCACATAGCAGGAGTAACCCTTAATACATTGGACATTCTGAATTTCTAAGAACAATCCACCACCTTTTCGAGACAGTTCTGATCCAATTGAGGCACAAGGGTGGTGTTTTTGAATTCGGAGAAAATCTTTAGAGTCATGCGTCGCATTGACACTCAGAAAGTGGAAAGCATAAAGGCCAAATCATTGGTCAAAGTATAGTTGATAATGGTACTTCCCTTTCTATTAAAGATGTCTAGTTTGCTAAAGGTCTTAAGCATAGTTTATTAAGTATTAGTCAGTTAAGTCATAATAATTATGATATTATATTCAATTAAAAAACATGCAAGGAAATTAGTTAGAAGGATGGATATGTACTCTTTACAGGTCAGAGGAAAAACAACATTTATAAGATAAATATGTTTAGTTTAGAGAAACAAGAGGTTAAGTGTCTTATGTTAGTAAATGAAGATAAACTAATTTGGCACAAAAGGTTAGGTCATGCAAACCTTAGATTAATTTCAAAACAAAATAAACTTCAACTTGTTAGAGGTCTACCCAAGCTTAATTACAAAACTGAAATTATGTGTGAAGGTTGTCAAAAAGGAAAACAAACAAATAACTCCTTTACTCATAAGAACTTAGTCTATACCTCAAATCCCCTTGAACTCTTACATATAGATCTCTTTGGGCCAGTGAAAGCAGTCTCTCTAAGTGGAAAGAAATATGGCATTGTTATAGTAGATGATTACACTAGGTGGACATGGGTAAATTTTTTAAGAAGTAAGGATGAATCGCACAGAGTGTTTATCACATTTTGCAAACAAATAATGAATGAAAAGGGTCTTAAGATTGTAAAAATTTGAAAACAAGTTCTTTGAAAGTTTTTGTGATGAGAATGGAATCTCTCACAACTTCTCCTCTCGTAGAACACCCCAACAAAATGGAATTGTAGAAAGAAAGAATAGATCACTCCAAGAAATGACCAGAACCTTGTTAAATGATATGAATGTTGCAAAACACTTTCGGGATGAAACAATTAATACTGCATGTTATATTCAAAATAGAATTTTCATTAGATCTATATTGAATAAAACACCATATGAATTGTGGAAATGTAAAAAGCCTATCATCTCTTATTTTAAACAATTTGGTTGTACTTATTATATGTTGAACACTAAAGATAATCTTGGTAAATTTGATTCTAGATCTCAAAAGTGTTCATTGGATACTCTGAAAGATCTAAGACTTATAGAGTGTTTAATAGGGAAACTCATATTGTGGAAGAATCCATACATGTTAAATTTGATAATAAACAACTTGACCTTGAAAAGTCAAAGCAAGATAATGATTGTGCAAGTTTACTAGAACAAGAGCAAGCAAATGCAAACAAACCAGAAGAACTTGAAAAATCAAAGAATACAAGCAAATCAAAAGAATTTGGCAAATCTTCAAAGGATGAATATGATCAGGTCAAAAACAGTCAAGATAAGTTAGAAGGAAGATCTGGATGGAAGTACATCTATCTCATACTGAAACTCTAATCATTGGAAGTGCAAGTGATCCTTTAAGGACAAGATCATCACTAAAAGATACCATTTTGTTCGGCTTACTCTAAAAAATTGAGCCTACCTCTATTTGTTTGTTTATAATTTTTTTATGATGCTTATACTGCTGTGCTATTTTACTATTTTTTACTATTTTACTCTGATGACTGACTAATATAAAATGACTCTGATATTGTTATATAGCAGTTGTACTTATAATCTGATATTCTGATTGTATGATCTGATACTGGTACATATGATTGTCAATTATATGTGTTGTTTATATTATATCTTGAAATGCTCAACTCAAGTTAAAATTGTATGATTGTCACTTATGCAAAAAGGGGGAGATTGTTGGACTTTAGTCCTCTTAATCCTAATTTTGACATAATTGACAAATATACAATGTTCATACATCATATGATAAATCTAACATTTTAACTGAGCAAGATTTCAGGAACAACAACTCAACCCTACATACTTGAGACAATTGCTTGGAACTCAAGAAATCAACATATCTACTGAGGAAATCGATTAGGAAATCGATTTCATAAAAGGGTTGTAAGGAAACATACTGTTTGTGGTTACACAATCGATTAGGCAATCGACTAGCACAATTAGAAATAAAAATTGCGCAAGTCAGTGGCAACCTGTTTTACAGGCTAATCGATTGGCAAATCGATTGTGCACATCACAAAGTAAAAACTGATTGAAACAAATCGATTGGGAAATCGATTGGGAAAGTCACAGGGACAATCCATTTGCTAGGCTAATCGATTGGCAAATCGATTGCTTAAATAACATTTCAAAAGTAACATGACCTGTGACAAACACAATCGATTGGACAATCTATTGTGAGGATTTCAATCATGTTAAGTTTGGTATCAATCGATTGGGAAATTGATTGAACTAAACAACTGGTAAGAACTTTTCAGGAAAATACTACCAAATCGGTTGGCACTCCGATTAACATGAAATCAGCTAAGTCACTGTTTTGAACACAATCGATTGGCAAATCGATTGAAACAAATATTTTGAAATCACAGTGAACTCTCAGTTTGTGGCCAAATCGATTATGTGTATTTGTGAATCGATTATGTGACTTAATAAATCGATTAAGTAATCGATTGGTGTGACTTTATTATTGGAACAAAACACCTGACATCGATTATGCAATCGATTCATATAAGTCTGCACATAATTTACTGAAAAGTGTTTTTAAAAGAATCGATTGGCAAATTGATTGGTTTGTATAGTTTCAAGATTCAAGAAAAACAAGACTCGCGATAATCGATTGGCAAATCGATTAGGCCTGTTTTATAACTTTAATGAATCGATTGGTAAATCGATTTAGTAGTTGTTTTTCAGAAACTATATAAACAGTTTTAAAGCATTCTCTCAATAACACATCATAATACTTGAATATACTTCAGAACACTGAAGAACTCTTAAGAACATATTGATAACATTCTGATATTGCTTTTTCAGATCAAGACCAAAAAGATTATCCATAATCATTAAGAGAGCTGAAAAAGAATTCTTGAGAGAAAAGCCAATGTTCTCATAAACACTCATTGAACAACCAGATTCGTGTGAGATACATTGATCAAGATTGAAGACACATTTTGTACTTCTTTTATTTTGTTTGTAACAAATACTCTGTAAAGAAATGACTGTGAAAAATCCAGCTAGAAACTGGTGGCGATCTTCTTGGGTGAGAGGCATCATCAAGAAGGAGCTGTACTTGACCTTGTGTAAGTCTGACGAGTGACTGCAAGGATCAAGGGGTTAAGCAATAGGAAAGAATTTGAGTTAGATAGATAGGTTTCGAGGAAACTGGACAATCTGTAAACAAGTCTCAATTCTTTCTATTGAAGAAAAAGCTGAAATCCAGTTGGATTGTCAGGACTGGATGTAGGCTGTCATAGTGACAGCTGAACCAGGATAAACCTTGGTGCATTCTTCTCTAACCCTTACTCTTTATTATTTGCATTTTATGTTTGTATGATTAATATTGTTTGACAAGCATGTATCTTGATTGATCTGTAGACATATTACTGCATAATCTTGACTAGTAGTTGATCAATACATGTAAGCGAGAACCTTTGATTAGAATCAACTCCTTGGGACCGTGTTGATCATTAGTTCAATAAAAGGTTCTTTTGTTGAATTGATTATCAATCTTGTGGAATTTTTTAAAAGACATTTATAAACCTTTTTCATAAAAACGAGGCCTTTGATACCAACACAATAGGTGTGTTTGTGTCATTGGATGAACATTTAGGTCATTTTCGTCCTCCATGGGCTTATTCTAGTCCAATTAGGGTTTTTAACCAATCTGGTGCATCCAATAGGTGTGTTTGTGTCATTGGATGAACATTTAGGTCATTTTCGTCCTCCATGGGCTTATTCTAGTCCAATTAGGGTTTTTAACCAATCTGGTGCATCCAATAGGTGTGTTTGTGTCATTGGATGAACATTTAGGTCATTTTCGTCCTCCATGGGCTTATTCTAGTCCAATTAGGGTTTTTAACCAATCTGGTGCATCCAATAGGTGTGTTTGTGTCATTGGATGAACATTTAGGTCATTTTCGTCCTCCATGGGCTTATTCTAGTCCAATTAGGGTTTTTAACCAATCCTGTGCTTCCCATAGGTGTGTTTGTGTCATTGGATGAACATTTAAGACATTTTCGTCCTCCATAAACATATACTTGTCCAATTTGGGTTTTTAACCAATCTTGTGCATCCAATAAGTTCATTGGTGTCATTGGATGAATATTTAGGCTATTTTCGTCCTCCCTAGGCTCATTCTTGTCCAATTAGGGTTTTTAACCAATCTTCTGCATCCAATAGGTGTGTTTGTGTCATTGGATGAACATTTACGTCATTTTCGTCATCCCTAGGTTTATTCTAGTCCAATTAAGGTTTTTAACCAATCTTGTGCATCCAATAGGTGCGTTTGGGTCATTGGATGAACATTTAAGACATTTTCGTCCTCCATAGCCTTGTACTTATCCAATTAGGGTTTTTAACAAATCTTGTGCATCCAATAGGTGTGTTTTTGTCATTGAATGAACATTTAGGTCATTTTCGTCCTCCCTAGGCTTATTCTTGTCCAATTAGGGTTTTTAAACAATCTTGTGCATCGAATAGGTGTGTTTGTGTCCTTGGATGAACATTTAGGTCATCTTCGTCCTCCATAGGCTTACTCTACTCCAATTAGGATTTTTAACCAATCTTGTGCATCCAACAGGTGTGTTTGTGTCATTGGATGAACATTTAGGAAATTTTTGTCCTCCCTGGGCTTATTCTAGTCCAATTAGGGTTTTTAACCAATCTGGTGCATCCAATAGGTGTGTTTGTGTCATTGGATGACCATTTAAGTCATTTTTGTCCTCCATAGACTTATACTTGTCCAATTAGCGTTTTTAACCAATCTTGTGCATCCTATAGGTGTGTCTGTGTCATTGGATGAACATTTAGGCTATTTTCGTCCTCCCTAGGCTTATTCTAGTCCAATCAATCTTGTGCATCCAATAGGTATGTTTGTGTCATTGGATGACCATTTAAGTCATTTTTGTCCTCCATAGACTTATACTTGTCCAATTAGGGTTTTTAACCAATCTGGTGCATCCAATAGGTGTGTTTGTGTCATTGGATGAACATTTAAGACATTTTCGTCCTCCGTAGACATATACTTGTCCAATTAGGGTTTTTAACCAATCTTGTGCATCCAATAAGTTCATTTGTGTCATTGGATGAACATTTAGGCTATTTTCGTCCTCTCTAGGGTTATTCTTGTCCAATTAGGGTTTTTAAACAATCTTGTGCATCGAATAGGTATGTTTGTGTCCCTGGATGAACATTTATGTCATTTTCGTCATCCCTAGGTTTATTCTAGTCCAATTAAGGTTTTTAACCAATCTTGTGCATCCAATAAGTGTGTTTGTGTCATTGGATGACCATTTAAGTCATTTTTGTCCTCCATAGGCTTATTCTAGTTCAATTAGGGTTTTTAACCAATCTTGTGTATCCAATAAGTTCATTTGTGTCATTGGATGAACATTTAGGTAATTTTCGTCCTCCCTAGGTTTATTCTAGTCCAATTAGGGTTTTTAACCAATCTTGTGCATCCAATAGGTATGTTTGTGTCATTGGATGAACATTTAGGTCATTTTCGTCCTCCCTAAGTTTATTCTTGTCCAATTAGGGTTTTTAAACAATCTTGTGAATCCAATAGGTGTGTTTGTGTCATTGGGTGAACATTTAAGACATTTTTGTCCTCCATAGACTTATACTTGTCCAATTAGCGTTTTTAACCAATCTTGTGCATCCAATAAGTTCATTTGTGTCATTGGATGAACATTTAGGTTATTTCCTTCCTCCATAGGCTTATTCTTGTCGAATTAGGGTTTTTAACCAATCTTGCGCATCCAATAGGTGTATTTGTGTCATTGGATAAACGTTTAGGTCATTTTCGTCCTCCCTAGGTTTATTCTAGTCCAATTAGGGTTTTTAACCTATCTTGTGCATCCAATAGGTGTGTTTGTGTCATTGGATGAACATTTAAGACATTTTCGTCTTCCCTAGGCTTTTCTTGTCCAATTAGTATTTTTAACTAATCTTGTGCATCGAATCAGTTCAAATATGTCACCGGATGAAAATTTAGGTCATTTTCGTCCTCCGTAGGCTTATTCGTGTCCAATTAGGGTTTTTAAACAATCTTCTGCATCCAATAGGTGAGTTGGTGTATTTGGATGAATATTTAGGTCATTTTCGTCCTCCCTAGGTTTATTCTAGTCCAATTAGGTTTTTCAACCATTCTTGTGCATCTAATAGGTGTGTTTGTGTCATTGGATAAACATTTAAGTCATTTTCGTCTTCCCTAGGCTTATTCGTCTTCCCTAGGCTTTTCTTGTCCAATTAGTATTTTTAACTAATCTTGTGCATCGAATCAGTTCAAATATGTCACCGGATGAAAATTTAGGTCATTTTCGTCCTCCGTAGGCTTATTCGTGTCCAATTAGGGTTTTTAAACAATCTTTTGCATCCAATATGTGAGTTGGTGTATTTGGATGAATATTTAGGTCATTTTCGTCCTCCCTAGGTTTATTCTAGTCCAATTAGGTTTTTCAACCATTCTTGTGCATCTAATAGGTGTGTTTGTGTCATTGGATAAACATTTAAGTCATTTTCGTCTTCCCTAGGCTTATTCGTCTTCCCTAGGCTTTTCTTGTCCAATTAGTATTTTTAACTAATCTTGTGCATCGAATCAGTTCAAATATGTCACCGGATGAAAATTTAGGTCATTTTCGTCCTCCGTAGGCTTATTCGTGTCCAATTAGGGTTTTTAAACAATCTTTTGCATCCAATATGTGAGTTGGTGTATTTGGATGAATATTTAGGTCATTTTCGTCCTCCCTAGGTTTATTCTAGTCCAATTAGGTTTTTCAACCATTCTTGTGCATCTAATAGGTGTGTTTGTGTCATTGGATAAACATTTAAGTCATTTTCGTCTTCCCTAGGCTTATTCTTGTCAAATTAGGGTTTTTAACAAATTTTGTGCATCCAATTAGTTCATTTGTGTCATTGGATTAACATTTAGGTGATTTTCGTCCTCCCTGGGCTTATTCTTGTCCAATTAGGTTTTTTAACCAATCTTGTGGATCCAATAGGTGTGTTTGTGTAATTGGACGAATATTTAGGTCATTTTCGTCCTCCAATGGGTGTATTTGTATCATTGGATGAACATTTAAGTCATTTTCGTCATCCATAGACTTATTCTTGTCCAATTAGGGTTTTTAACCAATCTTGTGCATCCAACAAGTTCATTTGTGTCATTGGATGAACATTTAGGTAATTTTCATCCTCCCTAGGTTCATTCTAGTCCAATTAAAGTTTTTAACTAATCTTATGCATCCAATAGGTGTGTTTGTGTCATTGGATGAACATTTAGGTCATTTTCATCCTCCCTAGGCTTATTCTAGTCCAATAAGGGTTTTTAAACAATCGTGTGCATCCAATAGGAATGTTTGTGTCAATGGATGAACATTTAAGACATTTTTGTCCTCCATAGACTTATACTTGTCCAATTAGCGTTTTTGACCAATCTTGTGCATCCAATAAGTTCATTTTTGTCATTGGATGAAAATTTAGGTTATTTCCATCCTCCCTAGGCTTATTCCTTTCCAATTAGGGTTTTTAACCAATCTTGCGCATCCAATAGGTGTGTTTGTGTCATTGGATGAACATTTAGGTCATTTTCATCCTCCCTAGGCTTATTCTAGTCCAATTAGGGTTTTTAACC
>NC_021164.2:33313175-33328246 GCF_000331145.2 Cicer arietinum
AATTGTCCAATTAGGGTTTTTAACCAATCTTGTGCATCCAATAAGTTCATTCGTGTCATTGGATTTACATTTAGGTTATTTTTGTCCTCCCTAGGCCTATTCTTGTCTAATTAGGGTTTTTAACCAATCTTGTGCATCCAATAGGTGTCTTTGTATCATTGGATGAACATTTAGATCATTTTCTTCCTCCCTAGACTTATTCTTGTCCAATTAGGATTTTTAAATATTCTTGTGCATCTAATAGGTGTGTTTGTGTAATTGCATGAACATTTAAGTCATTTTCGTCCTCCCTCGGTTTATTCTAGTCCAGTTAGGGTTTTTAACCAATCTTGTGCATCGAATAGGTGTGTTTGTGACATTCGATAAACATTTAGGTCATTTTCGTCCTCCCTAGGCTTATTCTAGTCCAGTTAGGGTTTTTAACCAATCTTGTGCATCGAATAGGTGTGTTTGTGACATTCGATAAACATTTAGGCCATTTTCGTCCTCCCTAGGCTTATTCTAGTCCAGTTAGGGTTTTTAACCAATCTTGTGCATCGAATAGGTGTGTTTGTGACATTCGATAAACATTTAGGCCATTTTCGTCCTCCCTAGGCTTATTCTAGTCCAGTTAGGGTTTTTAACCAATCTTGTGCATCGAATAGGTGTGTTTGTGACATTCGATAAACATTTAGGCCATTTTCGTCCTCCCTAGGCTTATTCTAGTCCAGTTAGGGTTTTTAACCAATCTTGTGCATCGAATAGGTGTGTTTGTGACATTCGATAAACATTTAGGCCATTTTCGTCCTCCCTAGGCTTATTCTAGTCCAGTTAGGGTTTTTAACCAATCTTGTGCATCGAATAGGTGTGTTTGTGACATTCGATAAACATTTAGGCCATTTTCGTCCTCCCTAGGCTTATTCTAGTCCAGTTAGGGTTTTTAACCAATCTTGTGCATCGAATAGGTGTGTTTGTGACATTCGATAAACATTTAGGCCATTTTCGTCCTCCCTAGGCTTATTCTAGTCCAGTTAGGGTTTTTAACCAATCTTGTGCATCGAATAGGTGTGTTTGTGACATTCGATAAACATTTAGGCCATTTTCGTCCTCCCTAGGCTTATTCTAGTCCAGTTAGGGTTTTTAACCAATCTTGTGCATCGAATAGGTGTGTTTGTGACATTCGATAAACATTTAGGCCATTTTCGTCCTCCCTAGGCTTATTCTAGTCCAGTTAGGGTTTTTAACCAATCTTGTGCATCGAATAGGTGTGTTTGTGACATTCGATAAACATTTAGGCCATTTTCGTCCTCCCTAGGCTTATTCTAGTCCAGTTAGGGTTTTTAACCAATCTTGTGCATCGAATAGGTGTGTTTGTGACATTCGATAAACATTTAGGCCATTTTCGTCCTCCCTAGGCTTATTCTAGTCCAGTTAGGGTTTTTAACCAATCTTGTGCATCGAATAGGTGTGTTTGTGACATTCGATAAACATTTAGGCCATTTTCGTCCTCCCTAGGCTTATTCTAGTCCAGTTAGGGTTTTTAACCAATCTTGTGCATCGAATAGGTGTGTTTGTGACATTCGATAAACATTTAGGCCATTTTCGTCCTCCCTAGGCTTATTCTAGTCCAGTTAGGGTTTTTAACCAATCTTGTGCATCGAATAGGTGTGTTTGTGACATTCGATAAACATTTAGGCCATTTTCGTCCTCCCTAGGCTTATTCTAGTCCAGTTAGGGTTTTTAACCAATCTTGTGCATCGAATAGGTGTGTTTGTGACATTCGATAAACATTTAGGCCATTTTCGTCCTCCCTAGGCTTATTCTAGTCCAGTTAGGGTTTTTAACCAATCTTGTGCATCGAATAGGTGTGTTTGTGACATTCGATAAACATTTAGGCCATTTTCGTCCTCCCTAGGCTTATTCTAGTCCAGTTAGGGTTTTTAACCAATCTTGTGCATCGAATAGGTGTGTTTGTGACATTCGATAAACATTTAGGCCATTTTCGTCCTCCCTAGGCTTATTCTAGTCCAGTTAGGGTTTTTAACCAATCTTGTGCATCGAATAGGTGTGTTTGTGACATTCGATAAACATTTAGGCCATTTTCGTCCTCCCTAGGCTTATTCTAGTCCAGTTAGGGTTTTTAACCAATCTTGTGCATCGAATAGGTGTGTTTGTGACATTCGATAAACATTTAGGCCATTTTCGTCCTCCCTAGGCTTATTCTAGTCCAGTTAGGGTTTTTAACCAATCTTGTGCATCGAATAGGTGTGTTTGTGACATTCGATAAACATTTAGGCCATTTTCGTCCTCCCTAGGCTTATTCTAGTCCAGTTAGGGTTTTTAACCAATCTTGTGCATCGAATAGGTGTGTTTGTGACATTCGATAAACATTTAGGCCATTTTCGTCCTCCCTAGGCTTATTCTAGTCCAGTTAGGGTTTTTAACCAATCTTGTGCATCGAATAGGTGTGTTTGTGACATTCGATAAACATTTAGGCCATTTTCGTCCTCCCTAGGCTTATTCTAGTCCAGTTAGGGTTTTTAACCAATCTTGTGCATCGAATAGGTGTGTTTGTGACATTCGATAAACATTTAGGCCATTTTCGTCCTCCCTAGGCTTATTCTAGTCCAGTTAGGGTTTTTAACCAATCTTGTGCATCGAATAGGTGTGTTTGTGACATTCGATAAACATTTAGGCCATTTTCGTCCTCCCTAGGCTTATTCTAGTCCAGTTAGGGTTTTTAACCAATCTTGTGCATCGAATAGGTGTGTTTGTGACATTCGATAAACATTTAGGCCATTTTCGTCCTCCCTAGGCTTATTCTAGTCCAGTTAGGGTTTTTAACCAATCTTGTGCATCGAATAGGTGTGTTTGTGACATTCGATAAACATTTAGGCCATTTTCGTCCTCCCTAGGCTTATTCTAGTCCAGTTAGGGTTTTTAACCAATCTTGTGCATCGAATAGGTGTGTTTGTGACATTCGATAAACATTTAGGCCATTTTCGTCCTCCCTAGGCTTATTCTAGTCCAGTTAGGGTTTTTAACCAATCTTGTGCATCGAATAGGTGTGTTTGTGACATTCGATAAACATTTAGGCCATTTTCGTCCTCCCTAGGCTTATTCTAGTCCAGTTAGGGTTTTTAACCAATCTTGTGCATCGAATAGGTGTGTTTGTGACATTCGATAAACATTTAGGCCATTTTCGTCCTCCCTAGGCTTATTCTAGTCCAGTTAGGGTTTTTAACCAATCTTGTGCATCGAATAGGTGTGTTTGTGACATTCGATAAACATTTAGGCCATTTTCGTCCTCCCTAGGCTTATTCTAGTCCAGTTAGGGTTTTTAACCAATCTTGTGCATCGAATAGGTGTGTTTGTGACATTCGATAAACATTTAGGCCATTTTCGTCCTCCCTAGGCTTATTCTAGTCCAGTTAGGGTTTTTAACCAATCTTGTGCATCGAATAGGTGTGTTTGTGACATTCGATAAACATTTAGGCCATTTTCGTCCTCCCTAGGCTTATTCTAGTCCAGTTAGGGTTTTTAACCAATCTTGTGCATCGAATAGGTGTGTTTGTGACATTCGATAAACATTTAGGCCATTTTCGTCCTCCCTAGGCTTATTCTAGTCCAGTTAGGGTTTTTAACCAATCTTGTGCATCGAATAGGTGTGTTTGTGACATTCGATAAACATTTAGGCCATTTTCGTCCTCCCTAGGCTTATTCTAGTCCAGTTAGGGTTTTTAACCAATCTTGTGCATCGAATAGGTGTGTTTGTGACATTCGATAAACATTTAGGCCATTTTCGTCCTCCCTAGGCTTATTCTAGTCCAGTTAGGGTTTTTAACCAATCTTGTGCATCGAATAGGTGTGTTTGTGACATTCGATAAACATTTAGGTCATTTTCGTCTTCCCTAGGCTTATTCTTGACCAATTAGTGTTTTTAAACAATCTTGTGCATCCAATTGGTGTGTTTTTGTCATTGGATAAACATTTAGGTCATTTTCGTCCATCCTTGGCTTATTCTAGTCCAATTAGGGTTTTAACCAATCTTGTGCATCCAATAGGTGTGTTTGTGTCATTCGATGAACATTTAAGTCATTTTCGTCCTCCCTAGACTTATTCTTGTCCAATTAGGGTTTGTAACTAATCTTGTGCATCGAATCAGTTCATATATGTCATTGCATAAACATTTGTGTCATTTGCGTCCTCTTGAGGCTTATTCTTGTCCAATTAGGGTTTGTAACTAATCTTGTGCATCGAATCAGTTCATATATGTCATTGCATAAACATTTGTGTCATTTGCGTCCTCTTGAGGCTTATTCTTGTCCAATTAGGGTTTGTAACTAATCTTGTGCATCGAATCAGTTCATATATGTCATTGCATAAACATTTGTGTCATTTGCGTCCTCTTGAGGCTTATTCTTGTCCAATTAGGGTTTGTAACTAATCTTGTGCATCCAATAGGTGCGTTTGTGTCGTTGGATTAACATTTAGGTCATTTTCATCCTCCCTAGGCTTATTGCTGTCCAATTAGGGTTTTTAACTAATCTTGTGCATCGAATCAGTTCATATATGTCATTGCATAAACATTTATGTCATTTTCGTCCTCTTGAGGCTTATTCTTGTCCAATTAGGGTTTTCAAACAATCTTGTGCATCCAATAGGTGCGTTTGTGTCGTTGGATTAACATTTAGGTCATTTTCGTCCTCTCTAGGCTTATTCTAGTCCAATTAGGGTTTTTAACCAATCTTGTGCATCCAATAGGTGTGTTTGTGTCGTTCGATGAACATTTAAGTCCTCCATAGACTTATTCTTGTCCAATTAGGGTTTTTGACCAATCTTGTGCATCCAATAAGTTCATTTGTGTCATTGGATGAACGTTTAGGTCATTTTCGTCCACCCTAGGCTTATTCTTGTCCAATTAGGGTTTTTAAACAATTTTGTGCATCCAATAGGTGAGTTTGTGTAATTGGATGAACATTTAGGTCATTTTCGTCCTCCCTAGGTTTATTCTAGCCCAATTACGGTTTTTAACCAATCTTGTGCATCAAATAGGTGTGTCTGTGACATTCGATAAACATAAAGGTCATTTTCGTCCTCCCTAGGTTTATTCTAGCCCAATTACGGTTTTTAACCAATCTTGTGCATCCAATAGGTGTGTTTGTGACAGTCGATGAACATATAGGTCATTTTCGTCTTCCCTAGGCTTATTCTTCTCAAATTAGGGTTTTTAACAAATTTTGTGCATCCAATCAATTCATTTGTGTCATTGGATTAACATTTAGGTGATTTTCGTCCTCCTTGGGCTTATTCTTGTCCAATTAGGTTTTTTAACCAATCTTGTGCATCCAATAGGTGTGTTTGTGTAATTGGATGAATATTTAGGTCCTTTTCGTCCTCCCTAGGCTAATTCTTGTCCAATTTTTAACCAAGTTTGTGCATCCAATTAGTTCATTTGTATCATTGGATGAACATTTACGTCATTTTTGTTCTCCATAGGCTTATTTTTGTCCAATTAGGGTTTTTAACTAATCTTGTGCATCCAATCCGTTCATAAATTCATTGGATGAACATTTAGGTCCTTTTCATCCACCCTAGGCTTTTTCTAGTCCAATTAAGGTTTTTAACCAATCTTATGCATCCAATAGGTGTGTTTGTGTAATTGGATGAATATTTAGGTCATTTTCGTCCTCCCTAGGCTAATTCTTGTCCAATTAGGGTTTTTAACCAAGTTTTGCATCCAATTAGTTCATTTGTGTCATTGGATGAACATTTACGTCATTTTTGTCCTCCCTAGGCTTATTTTTCTCCAATTAGGGTTTTTAACTAATCTTTCGCATCCAATCCGTTCATAAATTCATTGGATGAACATTTAGGTCCTTTTCATCCTCCCTAGGCGTTTTCTAGTCCAATAAAGGTTTTTAACCAATCTTGTGTTTCCAATAGGTGTGTTTGTGTAATTGGATGAACATTTAGGTCATTTTTGAGCTCCCTAGGCTTACTCTTGTCCAATTAGGGTTTTCAAACAATCTTGTGCATCCAATAGTTGTGTTTGTGTCATTGAATGAACATTTAGGTCATTTTCATCCTCCCTAGGCTTATTCTTGTCCAATTAGGGTTTTACACAATCTTGTGCATCCAATGGGTGTATTTGTATCATAGGATGAACATTTAAGTCATTTTCGTCATCCATAGACTTATTCTTGTCCAATTAGGGTTTTTAACCAATCTTGTGCATCCAACAAGTTCATTTGTGTCATTGGATGAACATTTAGGTAATTTTCATCCTCCCTAGGTTCATTCTAGTCCAATTAAAGTTTTTAACCAATCTTATGCATCCAATAGGTGTGTTTGTGTCATTGGATGAACATTTAGGTCATTTTCGTCCTCCCTAGGCTTATTCTAGTCCAATAAGGGCTTTTAAACAATCGTGTGCATCCAATAGGAATGTTTGTGTCAATGGATGAACATTTAAGACATTTTCGTCCTCCATAGACTTATACTTGTCCAATTAGCGTTTTTGACCAATCTTGTGCATCCAATAAGTTCATTTTTGTCATTGGATGAACATTTAGGTTATTTCCATCCTCCCTAGGCTTATTCTTGTTCAATTAGGGTTTTTAACCAATCTTGCGCATCCAATAGGTGTGTTTGTGTCATTGGATGAACATTTAGGTCATTTTCGTCCTCCCTAGGCTTATTCTAGTCCAATTAGGGTTTTTAACCTATCTTGTGCGTCCCATACGTGTGTTTGTGTTATTGGATGAGCATTTAAGACATTTTCGTCCTCCATAGACTTATAATTGTCCAATTAGGGTTTTTAACCAATCTTGCGCATCCAATAGGTGTGTTTGTGTCCTTGGATGAAAATTTTGGTCTTTTTCGTCCTCCACAGGCTTATTCTTGTCCAATTACGATTTTTAACCAATCTTGTGCATCCAATAGGTGTGTTTGTGTCCTTGGATGAAAATTTTGGTCTTTTTCGTCCTCCACAGGCTTATTCTTGTCCAATTACGATTTTTAACCAATCTTGTGCATCCAATAGGTGTGTTTGTGTCCTTGGATGAAAATTTTGGTCTTTTTCGTCCTCCACAGGCTTATTCTTGTCCAATTAGGGTTTTTAAACAATCTTGTGCATCCAATAGGTGTGTTTGTGTCCTTGGATGAAAATTTTGGTCTTTTTCGTCCTCCACAGGCTTATTCTTGTCCAATTTGGGTTTTCAAACAATCTTCTGCATCCCATAGGTGTGTTTGTGTCATTGGATGAACATTTAGGTCATTTTCGTCTTCCCTAGGCTTATTCTTGTCCAATTAGGGTTTTTAACAAATCGTGTGCATCCAATAGGTGTGTTTGTGTCCTTGGATGAAAATTTTGGTCTTTTTCGTCCTCCACAGGCTTATTCTTGTCCAATTTGGGATTTCAAACAATCTTGTGCATCCAACAGGTGTGTTTGTGTCGTTGGATGAACATTTACGTCATTTTCGTCCTCCCTAGGCTTATTCTAGTCCAATTAGGGTTTTTAACCAATCTTGTGCATCCAATAAGTTCCTTTGTGTCATTGGATTAACATTTAGGTTATTTTCGTCCTCCCTAGGCTTATTCATGTCCAATTATGGTTTTTAACCAATTTTATGCATCCAATAGGTGTGTTTTTGTCATTGGACGAACATTTAAGTCATTTTCGTCATCCACAACCTTATTCTTGTCCAAGTAGGGTTTTTAACCAATCTTGTGCATCCAATAAGTTCAACTGCGTCATTGGATTAATATTTAGGTTATTTTTGTCCTCCCTAGGCTTATTCTTGTCCAATTAGGGTTTTTAACAAATCGTGTGCATCCAATAGGTGTGTTTGTGTCATTGGAAGAACATTTAGGTCATTTTCGTCCTCCCTAGGCCTATTCTTGTCCGATTAGGGTTTTTAACCAATCTTGTGCACCCAATAGGTGTGTTTGTGTAATTGGATGAAAATTTAGGTCATTTTCGTCCTCTGTAGGATTATTCTTGTCCAATTAGGTTTTTAACTAATCTTGTGAATCCAATCAGTTCATATATGTCACTGGATGAACATTTAGGTCATTTTCGTCCTCCCTAGACTTATTCTTGTCCAATTAGGATTTTTAAATATTCTTGTGCATCTAATAGGTGTGTTTGTGTAATTGCATGAACATTTAAGTCATTTTCGTCCTCCCTCGGTTTATTCTAGTCCAGTTAGGGTTTTTAACCAATCTTGTGCATCGAATAGGTGTGTTTAGTGTTTTTAAACAATCTTGTGCATCCAATTGGTGTGTTTGTGTCATTGGATAAACATTTAGGTCATTTTCGTCCTCCCTTGGCTTATTCTAGTCCAATTAGGGTTTTAACCAATCTTGTGCATCCAATAGGTGTGTTTGTGTCATTGGATGAACATTTAAGTCATTTTCGTCCTCCATAGTCTTATTCTTGTCCAATTAGGGTTTTTGACCAATCTTGTGATTCTAGTCCAATTAGGGTTTTAACCAATCTTGTGCATCCAATAGGTGTGTTTGTGTCATTGGATGAACATTTAAGTCATTTTCGTCCTCCACAGCCTTATTCTTGTCCAAGTAGGGTTTTTAACCGATCTTGTGCATCCAATAAGTTCAATTGCGTCATTGGATTAATATTTAGGTTATTTTTGTCCTCCCTAGGCTTATTCTTGTCCAATTAGGGTTTTTAACAAATCTTGTGCATCCAATAGGTGTGTTTGTGTCATTGCATGAACATTTAGGTCATTTTCGTCCTCCTTAGGCTTATTCTTGTCCGATTAGGGTTTTTAACCAATCTTGTGCATCCAATAGGCGTGTTTGTGTAATTGGATGAAAATTTAGGTCATTTTCGTCCTCCGTAGGATTATTCTTGTCCAATTAGGTTTTTAACTAATCTTGTGAATCCAACCAGTTCATATATGTCACTGGATGAACATTTAGGTCATTTTCGTCCTCCCTAGGCTTATTCTTGTCCAATTAGGATTTTTAAATATTATTGTGCATCTAATAGGTGTGTTTGTGTAATTGCATGAACATTTAAGTCATTTTCGTCCTCCCTCGGTTTATTCTAGTCCAATTAGGGTTTTAACCAATCTTGTGCATCCAATAGGTGTGTTTGTGTCATTGGATGAACATTTAAGTCATTTTCGTCCTCCATAGTCTTATTCTTGTCCAATTAGGGTTTTTGACCAATCTTGTGCATCCAATAGGTGTGTTTGTATCATTGGATGAACATTTAGGAATTTTCATCCTCCCTAGGCTTATTCTAGTCCAACTAGGGTCTTTAACCAATCTTGTGCATCCAATAAGTTCCTTTGTGTCATTGGATTAACATTTAGGTTATTTTCGTCCTCCATAGGCTTATTCATGTCCAATTATGGTTTTTAACCAATCTTATGCATCCAATAGGTGTGTTTTTGTCATTGGACGAACATTTAAGTCATTTTCGTCCTCCACAGCCTTATTCTTGTCCAAGTAGGGTTTTTAACCGATCTTGTGCATCCAATAAGTTCAATTGCGTCATTGGATTAATATTTAGGTTATTTTTGTCCTCCCTAGGCTTATTCTTGTCCAATTAGGGTTTTTAACAAATCTTGTGCATCCAATAGGTGTGTTTGTGTCATTGCATGAACATTTAGGTCATTTTCGTCCTCCCTAGGCTTATTCTTGTCCGATTAGGGTTTTTAACCAATCTTGTGCATCCAATAGGCGTGTTTGTGTAATTGGATGAAAATTTAGGTCATTTTCGTCCTCCGTAGGATTATTCTTGTCCAATTAGGTTTTTAACTAATCTTGTGAATCCAACCAGTTCATATATGTCACTGGATGAACATTTAGGTCATTTTCGTCCTCCCTAGGCTTATTCTTGTCCAATTAGGATTTTTAAATATTATTGTGCATCTAATAGGTGTGTTTGTGTAATTGCATGAACATTTAAGTCATTTTCGTCCTCCCTCGGTTTATTCTAGTCCAATTAGGGTTTTAACCAATCTTGTGCATCCAATAGGTGTGTTTGTGTCATTGGATGAACATTTAAGTCATTTTCGTCCTCCCTCGGTTTATTCTAGTCCAATTAGGGTTTTAACCAATCTTGTGCATCCAATAGGTGTGTTTGTGTCATTGGATGAACATTTAAGTCATTTTCGTCCTCCCTCGGTTTATTCTAGTCCAATTAGGGTTTTAACCAATCTTGTGCATCCAATAGGTGTGTTTGTGTCATTGGATGAACATTTAAGTCATTTTCGTCCTCCCTCGGTTTATTCTAGTCCAATTAGGGTTTTAACCAATCTTGTGCATCCAATAGGTGTGTTTGTGTCATTGGATGAACATTTAAGTCATTTTCGTCCTCCCTCGGTTTATTCTAGTCCAATTAGGGTTTTAACCAATCTTGTGCATCCAATAGGTGTGTTTGTGTCATTGGATGAACATTTAAGTCATTTTCGTCCTCCCTCGGTTTATTCTAGTCCAATTAGGGTTTTAACCAATCTTGTGCATCCAATAGGTGTGTTTGTGTCATTGGATGAACATTTAAGTCATTTTCGTCCTCCCTCGGTTTATTCTAGTCCAATTAGGGTTTTAACCAATCTTGTGCATCCAATAGGTGTGTTTGTGTCATTGGATGAACATTTAAGTCATTTTCGTCCTCCCTCGGTTTATTCTAGTCCAATTAGGGTTTTAACCAATCTTGTGCATCCAATAGGTGTGTTTGTGTCATTGGATGAACATTTAAGTCATTTTCGTCCTCCCTCGGTTTATTCTAGTCCAATTAGGGTTTTAACCAATCTTGTGCATCCAATAGGTGTGTTTGTGTCATTGGATGAACATTTAAGTCATTTTCGTCCTCCCTCGGTTTATTCTAGTCCAATTAGGGTTTTAACCAATCTTGTGCATCCAATAGGTGTGTTTGTGTCATTGGATGAACATTTAAGTCATTTTCGTCCTCCCTCGGTTTATTCTAGTCCAATTAGGGTTTTAACCAATCTTGTGCATCCAATAGGTGTGTTTGTGTCATTGGATGAACATTTAAGTCATTTTCGTCCTCCCTCGGTTTATTCTAGTCCAATTAGGGTTTTAACCAATCTTGTGCATCCAATAGGTGTGTTTGTGTCATTGGATGAACATTTAAGTCATTTTCGTCCTCCCTCGGTTTATTCTAGTCCAATTAGGGTTTTAACCAATCTTGTGCATCCAATAGGTGTGTTTGTGTCATTGGATGAACATTTAAGTCATTTTCGTCCTCCCTCGGTTTATTCTAGTCCAATTAGGGTTTTAACCAATCTTGTGCATCCAATAGGTGTGTTTGTGTCATTGGATGAACATTTAAGTCATTTTCGTCCTCCCTCGGTTTATTCTAGTCCAATTAGGGTTTTAACCAATCTTGTGCATCCAATAGGTGTGTTTGTGTCATTGGATGAACATTTAAGTCATTTTCGTCCTCCCTCGGTTTATTCTAGTCCAATTAGGGTTTTAACCAATCTTGTGCATCCAATAGGTGTGTTTGTGTCATTGGATGAACATTTAAGTCATTTTCGTCCTCCCTCGGTTTATTCTAGTCCAATTAGGGTTTTAACCAATCTTGTGCATCCAATAGGTGTGTTTGTGTCATTGGATGAACATTTAAGTCATTTTCGTCCTCCCTCGGTTTATTCTAGTCCAATTAGGGTTTTAACCAATCTTGTGCATCCAATAGGTGTGTTTGTGTCATTGGATGAACATTTAAGTCATTTTCGTCCTCCCTCGGTTTATTCTAGTCCAATTAGGGTTTTAACCAATCTTGTGCATCCAATAGGTGTGTTTGTGTCATTGGATGAACATTTAAGTCATTTTCGTCCTCCCTCGGTTTATTCTAGTCCAATTAGGGTTTTAACCAATCTTGTGCATCCAATAGGTGTGTTTGTGTCATTGGATGAACATTTAAGTCATTTTCGTCCTCCCTCGGTTTATTCTAGTCCAATTAGGGTTTTAACCAATCTTGTGCATCCAATAGGTGTGTTTGTGTCATTGGATGAACATTTAAGTCATTTTCGTCCTCCCTCGGTTTATTCTAGTCCAATTAGGGTTTTAACCAATCTTGTGCATCCAATAGGTGTGTTTGTGTCATTGGATGAACATTTAAGTCATTTTCGTCCTCCCTCGGTTTATTCTAGTCCAATTAGGGTTTTAACCAATCTTGTGCATCCAATAGGTGTGTTTGTGTCATTGGATGAACATTTAAGTCATTTTCGTCCTCCCTCGGTTTATTCTAGTCCAATTAGGGTTTTAACCAATCTTGTGCATCCAATAGGTGTGTTTGTGTCATTGGATGAACATTTAAGTCATTTTCGTCCTCCCTCGGTTTATTCTAGTCCAATTAGGGTTTTAACCAATCTTGTGCATCCAATAGGTGTGTTTGTGTCATTGGATGAACATTTAAGTCATTTTCGTCCTCCATAGTCTTATTCTTGTCCAATTAGGGTTTTTGACCAATCTTGTGCATCCAATAGGTGTGTTTGTATCATTGGATGAACATTTAGGAATTTTCATCCTCCCTAGGCTTATTCTAGTCCAACTAGGGTCTTTAACCAATCTTGTGCATCCAATAAGTTCCTTTGTGTCATTGGATTAACATTTAGGTTATTTTCGTCCTCCATAGGCTTATTCATGTCCAATTATGGTTTTTAACCAATCTTATGCATCCAATAGGTGTGTTTTTGTCATTGGACGAACATTTAAGTCATTTTCGTCCTCCATAGTCTTATTCTTGTCCAATTAGGGTTTTTGACCAATCTTGTGCATCCAATAGGTGTGTTTGTATCATTGGATGAACATTTAGGAATTTTCATCCTCCCTAGGCTTATTCTAGTCCAACTAGGGTTTTTAACCAATCTTGTGCATCCAATAAGTTCCTTTGTGTCATTGGATTAACATTTAGGTTATTTTCGTCCTCCCTAGGCTTATTCATGTCCAATTATGGTTTTTAACCAATCTTATGCATCCAATAGGCGTGTTTTGGTCATTGGACGAACATTTAAGTCATTTTCGTCCTCCACAGCCTTATTCTTGTCCAAGTAGGGTTTTTAACCAATCTTGTGCATCCAATAAGTTCAATTGCGTCATTGGATTAATATTTAGGTTATTTTTGTCCTCCCTAGGCTTATTCTTGTCCAATTAGGGTTTTTAACAAATCTTGTGCATCCAATAGGTGTGTTTGTGTCATTGGATGAACATTTAGGTCCTTTTCGTCCTCCCTAGACTTATTCTTGTCTAACTAGGGTTTTTAACCAATCTTGTGTATCCAATAGGTGTGTTTGTGTCATTGGATGAACATTTAGGTCAGTTTCATCCTCCCTAGGCTTATTGCTGTCCAATTAGGGTTTTTAACTAATCTTGTGAATCCAATTAGTTCATATATATCACTGGATGAACATTTAGGTCATTTTCGTCCACCCTAGGCTTATTCTTGTCCTATTAGGATTTTAAAACATTCTTGTGCATCCAATAGGTGAGTTTGTGTAATTGGATGAACATTTAGGTCATTTTCGTGCTCCCTAGGTTTATTCTAGTCCAGTTAGGGTTTTTAACCAATCTTGTGCGTCCAATTGGTGTGTTTGTGTCATTCGATGAACATTTAGGTCCTTTTCGTCCTCCCTAGACTTATTCTTGTCTAACTAGGGTTTTTAACCAATCTTGTGCGTCCAATTGGTGTGTTTGTGTCATTCGATGAACATTTAGGTCCTTTTCGTCCTCCCTAGACTTATTCTTGTCTAACTAGGGTTTTTAACCAATCTTGTGCGTCCAATTGGTGTGTTTGTGTCATTCGATGAACATTTAGGTCCTTTTCGTCCTCCCTAGACTTATTCTTGTCTAACTAGGGTTTTTAACCAATCTTGTGCGTCCAATTGGTGTGTTTGTGTCATTCGATGAACATTTAGGTCCTTTTCGTCCTCCCTAGACTTATTCTTGTCTAACTAGGGTTTTTAACCAATCTTGTGCATCCAATAGGTGTGTTTGTGTCATTGGATGAACATTTAGGTCAATTTCATCCTCCCTAGGCTTATTGCTGTGCAATTAGGGTTTTTAACTAATCTTGTGCATCAAATCAGTTCATATATGTCATTGCATAAACATTTAGGTCATTTTCGTCCTCCTAAGGCTTATTCTTGTCCAATTAGGGTTTTCAAACAATCTTGTGCATCCATTAGGTGCGTTTGTGTCGTCTGATTAACATTTAGGTCATTTTCGTCCTCTATAGGCTTATTCTACTCCAATTAGGGTTTTTAACCAATCTTGTGCATCCAATAGGTGTGTTTGTGTCATTCGATAAACATATAGGTCATTTTCGTCCTCCCTAGGTTTATTCTAGCCCAATTACGGTTTTTAACCAATCTTGTGCATCCAATAGGTGTGTTTGTGACATTCGATAAACATATAGGTCATTTTCGTCCTCCCTAGGTTTATTCTAGCCCAATTACGGTTTTTAACCAATCTTGTGCATCCAATAGGTGTGTTTGTGACATTCGATAAACATATAGGTCATTTTCGTCCTCCCTAGGTTTATTCTAGCCCAATTACGGTTTTTAACCAATCTTGTGCATCCAATAGGTGTGTTTGTGACATTCGATAAACATATAGGTCATTTTCGTCCTCCCTAGGTTTATTCTAGCCCAATTACGGTTTTTAACCAATCTTGTGCATCCAATAGGTGTGTTTGTGACATTCGATGAACATATAGGTCATTTTCGTCTTCCCTAGGCTAATTCTTCTCAAATTAGGGTTTTTAACAAATTTTGTGCATCCAATCAATTCATTTGTGTCATTGGATTAACATTTAGGTGATTTTCGTCCTCCCTGGGCTTATTCTTGTCCAATTAGGTTTTTTAACCAATCTTGTGCATCCAATAGGTGTGTTTGTGTAATTAGATGAATATTTAGGTCATTTTCGTCCTCCCTAGGCTAATTCTTGTCCAATTTTTAACCAAGTTTGTGCATCCAATTAGTTGATTTGTGTCATTGGATGAACATTTACGTCATTTTTGTCCTCCCTAGGCTTATTTTTGTCCAATTAGGGTTTTTAACTAATCTTGTGCATCCAATCCGTTCATAAATT
>NC_021164.2:33328280-33350388 GCF_000331145.2 Cicer arietinum
TCATTGGATGAACATTTAGGTCCTTTTCATCCTCCCTAGGCTTTTTCTAGTCCAATTAAGGTTTTTAACCAATCTTGTGTATCCAATAGGTGTGTTTGTGTCATTGGATGAACATTTAGGTCATTTTCGACCAACCTAGGCTTATTCTTGTCCAATTAGGGTTTTCAAACAATCTTGTGCATCCAATAGTTGTGTTTGTGTCATTGGATGAACATTTAGGTCCTTTTCATCCTCCCTAGGCTTTTTCTAGTCCAATTAAGGTTTTTAACCAATCTTGCGCATCCAATAGGTGTGTTTGTGTCATTGGATGAACATTTAGGTCCTTTTCATCCTCCCTAGGCTTTTTCTAGTCCAATTAAGGTTTTTAACCAATCTTGCGCATCCAATAGGTGTGTTTGTGTCATTGGATGAACATTTAGGTCATTTTCGTCCTCCCTAGGCTTATTCTTGTCCAATTAGGGTTTTTACACAATCTTGTGCATCCAATGGGTGTATTTGTATCATTGGACGACCAATTAAGTCATTTTCGTCATCCATAGACTTATTCCTGTGCAATTAGGGTTTTTAACAAATCTTGTGCATCCAACAAGTTCATTTGTGTCATTGGATGAACATTTAGGTCATTTTCGTCCTCCCTAGGCTTATTTTAATCCAATAAGGGGTTTTAAACAATCTTGTGCATCCAATAGGAACGTTTGTGTCAATGGATGAACATTTAAGACATTTTCGTCCTCCATAGACTTATACTTGTCCAATTAGCATTTTTGACCAATCTTTTGCATCCAATAAGTTCATTCGTGTCATTGGATTAACATTTAGGTCATTTTCGTCTTCCCTAGGCTTATTCTTGTCCAATTAGGGTTTTTAACCAATCTTGCGCATCCAATAGGTGTGTTTGTGTCATTGGATGAACATTTAGGTCATTTTCGTCCTCCCTAGGCTTATTCTAGTCCAATTAGGGTTTTTAACCAATCTTGTGCGTCCCATACGTGTGTTTGTGTCATTGGATGATCATTTAAGACATTTTCGTCCTCCATAGACTTATAATTGTCCAATTCGGGTTGTTAACCAATCTTGTGCATCCAATAAGTTCATTCGTGTCATTGGATTAACATTTAGGTCATTTTCGTCTTCCCTAGGCTTATTCTTGTCCAATTAGGGTTTTTAAACAATCTTGTGCATCCAATTGGTGTATTTGTGTCATTGGATGAACATTTAGGTAATTTTCATCCTCCCTAGATTTATTCTAGTCCAATTACAGTTTTTAACCAATCTTATGCATCCAGTAGGTGTGTTTGTGTCATTGGATGAACATTTAGGTCATTTTCGTCCTCCCTAGGCTTATTCTAGTCAAATTAGGGTTTTTAACCAATCTTGTGCATCCATTAGGCATGTTTTGTCATTTGATAAATATTTAGGTTATTTTCGTCCTCCATAGGCTTATTCTGGTCTAATTTGGGTTTTCAAACAATCTTGTGCATCCAATAGGTGTGTTTGTGTCATTGGATGAACATTTAGGTAATTTTCATCCTCCCTAGGCTTATTCTAGTCCAACTAGGGTTTTTAACCAATCTTGTGCATCCAATAAGTTCATTTGTTCATTGGATTAACATTTAGGTTATTTTCGTCCTCCCTAGGCTTATTCATGTCCAATTATGGTTTTTGACCAATCTTGTGCATCCAATAAGTTCATTTGTGTCATTGGATTAACATTTAAGTCCTTTTCATCTTCCCTAGGCTTATTCTTGTCCAATTAGGGTTTTTAACTAGTCTTGTGCAACCAATCAGTTCATATATGTCATTGCATAAATATTTAGGTCATTTTCGTCCTCTTGAGGCTTATTCTTGTCCAATTAGGGTTTTCAAACAATCTTGTGCATCCAATAGGTGCGTTTGTGTCGTTGGATTAACATTTAGGTCATTTTCGTCCTCTATAGGCTTATTCTACTCCAATTAGGGTTTTTAACCAATCTTGTGAATCCATCATTCGATGAACATTTAAGTCATTTTCGTCCTCCATAGACTTATTCTTGTCCAATTAGGGTTTTTGACCAATCTTGTGCATCCAATAAGTTCATTTGTGTCATTGGATTAACATTTAGGTCATTTTCGTCCACCCTAGGCTTATTCTTGTCCAATTAGGGTTTTTAAACAATTTTGTGCATCCAATAGGTGAGTTTGTGTAATTGGATGAGCATTTAGGTCATTTTCGTCCTCCCTAGGTTTATTCTAGCCCAATTACGGTTTTTAACCAATCTTGTGCATCCAATAGGTGTGTCTGTGACATTCGATAAACATATAGGTCATTTTCGTCCTCCCTAGGCTTCTCAAATTAGGGTTTTTAACAAATTTTGTGCATCCAATCAATTCATTTGTGTCATTGGATTAACATTTAGGTGATTTTCGTCCTCCCTGGGCTTATTCTTGTCCAATTAGGTTTTTTAACCAATCTTGTGCATCCAATAGGTGTGTTTGTGTAATTGGATGAACATTTAGGTCATTTTCGTCCTGCCTAGGCTTATTCTTGTCCAATTAGGGTTTTTACACAATCTTGTGCATCCAATGGGTGTATTTGTATCATTGGATGACCATTTAAGTCATTTTCGTCATCCATAGACTTATTCCTGTGCAATTAGGGTTTTTAACCAATCTTGTGCATCCAATAGGTGTGTTTGTGTAATTGGATGAACATTTAGGTCATTTTCGTCCTGCCTAGGCTTATTCTTGTCCAATTAGGGTTTTTACACAATCTTGTGCATCCAATGGGTGTATTTGTATCATTGGATGACCATTTAAGTCATTTTCGTCATCCATAGACTTATTCCTGTGCAATTAGGGTTTTTAACCAATCTTGTGCATCCAACAAGTTCTTTTGTGTCATTGGATGAACATTTAGGTAATTTTCATCCACTATAGGTTCATTCTAGTCCAATTAAAGTTTTTAACCAATCTTATGCATCCAATAGGTGTGTTTGTGTCATTCGATGAACATTTAAGTCATTTTCGTCCTCCCTAGGCTTATTCTTCTCCAATTAGGGTTTTTAACCAATCTTGTGCATCCTATAGGTGTGTTTGTGTCATTCGATGAACATTTAAGTCATTTTCGTCCTCCCTAGGCTTATTCTTCTCCAATTAGGGTTTTTAACCAATCTTGTGCATCCTATAGGTGTGTTTGTGTCATTCGATGAACATTTAAGTCATTTTCGTCCTCCCTAGGCTTATTCTTCTCCAATTAGGGTTTTTAACCAATCTTGTGCATCCTATAGGTGTGTTTGTGTCATTCGATGAACATTTAGGTCATTTTCGTCCTCCCTAGGCTTATTCTAGTCCAATTAGGGTTTTTAACAAATCTTGTGCGTCCCATACGTGTGTTTGTGTCATTGGATGATCATTTAAGACATTTTCGTCCTTCATAGACTTATAATTGTCCAATTAGGGTTGTTAACCAATCTTGTGCATCCAATAAGTTCATTCGTGTCATCGGATTAACATTTAGGTTATTTTCGTCCTCCCTAGGCTTATTCTTGTCTAATTAGGGTTTTTAACCAATCTTGTGCATCCAATAGGTGTCTTTGTATCATTGGATGAACATTTAGGTCCTTTCTTCCTCCCTAGGTTTTTTCCAGTCCAATTAAGGTTTTTAACCAATCTTGTGCATCCAATAGGTGTGTTTGTGTCCTTGGATAAACATTTTGGTCTTTTTCGTCCTCCATAGGCTTATTCTTGTCCAATTTGGGTTTTCAAACAATCTTCTGCATCCCACAGGTGTGTTTGTGTCATTGGATGAACATTTAGGTCCTTTCTTCCTCCCTAGGTTTTTTCTAGTCCAATTAAGGTTTTTAACCAATCTTGTGCATCCAATAGGTGTGTTTGTGTCATTGGATGAACATTTATGTCATTTTCGTCCTCCCTAGGCTCATTCTTGTCCAATTAGGGTTTCAAAACAATCTTGTGCATCCAATAGGTGTGTTTGTGTCATTGGATGAACATTTACGTCATTTTCGTCCTCCCTAGGCTTATTCTAGTCCAATTAGGGGTTTTCACCAATCTTGTGCATCCAATAGTTGTAGTTGTGTCATTTGATGAACATTTAGGTCATTTTCGTCTTCCCTAGGCTTATTCTTGTCCAATTAGGGTTTTTAAACAATCTTGTGCATCCAATGGGTGTATTTGTGTCATTGGATGAACATTTAGGTAATTTTCATCCTCCCTAGGCTTATTCTAGTCAAATTAGGGTTTTTAACCAATCTTGTGCATCCATTAGGCGTGTTTTCTCATTGGATGAATATTTAGGTTTTTTTCGTCCTCCATAGGCTTATTCTGGTCTAATTTGGGTTTTCAAACAATCTTGTGCATCCAATAGGTGTGCTTGTGTCATTGGATGAACATTTAGGTAATTTTCATCCTCCCTAGGCTTATTCTAGTCCAACTAGGGTTTTTAACCAATCTTGTGCATCCAATAAGTTCATTTGTTCATTGGATTAACATTTAGGTTATTTTCGTCCTCCCTATCCTTATTCATGTCCAATTATGGTTTTTAACCAATCTTATGCATCCAATAGGTGTGTTTTTGTCATTGGACGAACATTTAAGTCATTTTCGTCCTCCACAGGCTTATTCTTGTCCAAGTAGGGTTTGTAACCAATCTTGTGCATCCAATGGGTGTATTTGTGTCATTGGATGAACATTTAGGTCATTTTCGTCCTCCCTAGGCTTCTTCTTGTCCAATTAGGGTTTATAACCAATCTTGTGCATCCAATGGGTGTATTTGTGTCATTGGATGAACATTTAGGTCATTTTCGTCCTCCCTAGGCTTCTTCTTGTCCAATTAGGGTTTATAACCAATCTTGTGCATCCAATAGGTGTGTTTTTGTCATTGGACGAACATTTAAGTCATTTTCGTCCTCCACAGGCTTATTCTTGTCCAAGTAGGGTTTGTAACCAATCTTGTGCATCCAATAAGTTCAATTGCGTCATTGGATTGATATTTAGGTTATTTTTGTCCTCCCTAGGCTTATTCTTGTCCAATTAGGGTTTTTAACAAATCTTGTGCATCCAATAGGAGTGTTTGTGTCATTGCATGAACATTTAGGTCATTTTCGTCCTCCCTAGGCTTATTCTTGTCCAATTAGGGTTTTTAACCAATCTTGTGCATCCAATAGGCGTGTTTGTGTAATTGGATGAAAATTAAGGTCATTTTCGTCCTCCGTAGGATTATTCTTGTCCAATTAGGGTTTTTAACTAATCTTATGAATCCAATCAGTTCATATATGTCATTGGATGAACATTTAGGTCATTTTCGTCCTCCCTAGGCTTATTCTTGACCAATTAGGATTTTTAAACATTCTTGTGCATCCAATATGTGAGTTTGTGTAATTGGATGAACATTTAGGTCATTTTCGTGGTCCCTAGGTTTATTCTAGTCCAATTAGTGTTTTTAACCATTCTTGTGCATCTAATAGGTGTGTTTGTGTCATTGGATGAACATTTAAGTCATTTTCGTCCTCCCTCGGTTTATTCTAGTCCAGTTAGGGTTTTTAACCAATCTTGTGCATCAAATAGGTGTGTTTGTGACATTCGATAAATATTTAGGTCATTTTCGTCCTCCCTAGGCTTATTCTTGACCAATTAGTGTTTTTAAACAATCTTGTGCATCCGAACATTTAAGTCATTTTCGTCCTCCCTAGGATTATTCTTGTCCAATTAGGGTTTTCAAACATACTTGTGCATCCAATAAGTTCATTTGTGTCGTTGGATTAACATTTAGGTCATTTTCGTCCTCTCTAGGCTTATTCTAGTCCAATTAGGGTTTTTAACCAATCTTCTGCATCCAATAGGTGTGTTTGTGTCATTGGATGAACATTTAGGTCATTTCCGTCCTCCCTAGGCTTATTCTAGTCCAATTAGGGTTTTTAACCAATCTTCTGCATCCAATAGGTGTGTTTGTGTCATTGGATGAACATTTAGGTCATTTCCGTCCTCCCTAGGCTTATTCTAGTCCAATTAGGGTTTTTAACCAATCTTCTGCATCCAATAGGTGTGTTTGTGTCATTGGATGAACATTTAGGTCATTTCCGTCCTCCCTAGGCTTATTCTAGTCCAATTAGGGTTTTTAACCAATCTTCTGCATCCAATAGGTGTGTTTGTGTCATTGGATGAACATTTAGGTCATTTCCGTCCTCCCTAGGCTTATTCTAGTCCAATTAGGGTTTTTAACCAATCTTGTGCATCCAATCAGTTCATATATGTCATTGCATAAACATTTAGGTCATTTTGGTCCTCCTGAGGCTTATTCTTATCCAATTAGGGTTTTCAAACAATCTTGTGCATCCAATAGGTGCGTTTGTGTCGTTGGATTAACATTTAGGTCATTTTCGTCCTCTCTAGGCTTATTCTAGTCCAATTAGGGTTTTTAACCAATCTTGTGCATCCAATAGGTGTGTTTGTGTCATTGGATGAACATTTAGGTCATTTTCGTCCTCCCTAGGCTTATTCTTGTCCAATTAGGGTTTTTGACCAATCTTGTGCATCCAATAAGTTCATTTGTGTCGTTGGATTAACATTTTGGTCATTTTCGTCCACCCTAGGCTTATTCTTGTCCAATTTGGGTTTTTAAACAATTTTGTGCATCCAATAGGTGAGTTTGTGTAATTGGATGAACATTTAGGTCATTTTCGTCCTCCCTAGGTTTATTCTAGCCCAATTACGGTTTTTAACCAATCTTGTGCATCCAATAGGTGTGTTTGTGACATTCGATGAACATATAGGTCTTTTTTGTCCTCCCTAGGCTTATTCTTGTCCAACTAGGGTTTATAACCAATCTTGTGCATCCAAAAGGTATGTTTGTGTAATTGGTTGAACATTTAGGTCATTTTCGTCCTCCCTGGGCTTATTCTTGTCCAATTAGGGTTTTTAACTAAGCTTGTGCATCATATCAGTTCGTATATGTCATTGCATGAACATTTAGGTCATTTTCGTCCTCCCTAGGCTTATTCTTGTCCAAATAGGGTTTTTAAACAATCTTTTGCATCCAATAGGTGTGTTTGTGTCATTGGATGAACATTTAGACAATTTTCGTCCTCCATAGGCTTATTCTAGTTCAATTAGGATTTTTAACCAATCTTGTGCATCTAATAGGTGTGTTTGTGTCATTGGGTGAACATTTAAGTCATTTTGTCCCCCCTTAACTTATTTTATTCCCAATTGGGGTTTTTAACCAATTTTGTCCACCAATTGGGTTGTTTTTGACATTTGGATTAACATTTAGGACATTTTCGTCCTCCATAGGTTTATTCTTGTCCAATTAGGGTTTTTAACCAATCTTGTGCATCCAATAAGTTCATTTGCGTCATTGGATTTACATTTAGGTCATTTTCATCCTCCATAGGCTTTTTCTTGTTCAATTCATCAAATCAGTTCATATATGTCATTGCATGAACATTTAGGTCATTTTCGTCCTCCCTACGCTTATTCTTGTCCAAATAGGGTTTTTAAACAATCTTGTGCATCCAATATGTTCATTTGTGTCATTGGATTAACATTTAGGTCACTTTCGTCCTCCCTACGCTTATTCTTGTCCAAATAGGGTTTTTAAACAATCTTGTGCATCCAATATGTTCATTTGTGTCATTGGATTAACATTTAGGTCACTTTCGTCCTCCCTACGCTTATTCTTGTCCAAATAGGGTTTTTAAACAATCTTGTGCATCCAATATGTTCATTTGTGTCATTGGATTAACATTTAGGTCATTTTCGTCCTCCCTACGCTTATTCTTGTCCAAATAGGGTTTTTAAACAATCTTGTGCATCCAATAGGTGTGTTTGTGTCATTCGATGAACATTTAGATAATTTTCATCCTCCATAGGCTTATTCTAGTCCAATTAGGATTTTTAACCAATCTTGTGCATCCAATAGATGTGTTTGTGTCATTCGATGAACATTTAGGTCCTTTTCGTCCTCCCTAGACTTATTCTCCTCTAACTACGGTTTTTAACCAATCTTGTGTATCCAATAGGCGTGTTTGTGTCATTGGATGAACATTTAGGTCATTTTCATCCTCCCTAGGCTTATTGCTGTCCAATTAGGGTTTTTAACTAATCTTGTGCATCCAATCAGTTCATATATGTCATTGCATAAACATTTAGGTCATTTTTGTCCTCCTGAGGCTTATTCTTGTCCAATAAGGGTTTTCAAACAATCTTGTGCATCCAATAGGTGCGTTGGTGTCGTTGGATTAACTTTTAGGTCTTTTTGTCCTCTATAGGCTTATTCTACTCCAATTAGGGTTTTTAACCAATCTTGTGCATCCAATAGGTGTGTTTGTGTCATTCGATGAACATTTAAGTCATTTTCGTCGAATTCAGGCTTATTCTTGTCCAATTAGGGTTTTTAAACAATTTTGTGCATCAAATAGGTGAGTTTGTGTAATTGGATGAGCATTTAGGTCATTTTCGTCCTCCGTAGGTTTATTCTAGCCCAATTACGGTCTTTAACCAATCTTGTGCATCCAATAGGTGTGTGTGTGACATTCGATAAACATATAGGTCATTTTCGTCCTCCCTAGGTTTATTCTAGCCCAATTACAGTTTTTAACCAATCTTGTGCTTCCAATAGGTGTGTTTGTGACATTCGATGAACATATAGGTCATTTTCGTCTTCCCTAGGCTTATTCTTCTCAAATTACGGTTTTTAACAAATTTTGTGCATCCAATCAATTCATTTGTGTCATTGGATTAACAATTAGGTGATTTTCCTCCTCCCTGGGCTTATTCTTGTCCAATTAGGTTTTTTAACCAATCTTGTGCATCCAATAGGTGTGTTTGTGTAATTGGATGAATATTTAGGTCGTTTTCGTCCTCCCTAGGCTAATTCTTGTCCAATTTTTAACCATGTTTGTGCATCCAATTAGTTCATTTGTGTCATTGGATGAACATTTACGTCATTTTTGTCCTCCCTAGGCTTATTTTTGTCCAATTAGGGGTTTTAACTAACCTTGTGCATCCAATCCGTTCATAAATTCATTGGATGAACATTTAGATCCTCTTCATCCTCCCTAGGCTTTTTCTAGTCCAATTAAGGTTTTTAACCAATCTTGTGTATCCAATAGGTGTGTTTGTGTCATTGGATGAACATTTAGGTCATTTTCGACCTCCCTAGGCTTATTCTTGTCCAATTAGGGTTTTCAAACAATCTTGTGCATCCAATAGTTGTGTTTGTGTCATTGGATGAACATTTAGGTCATTTTCGTCCTCCCTAGGCTTATTCTTGTCAAATTAGGGTTTTTACAGAATCTTGTGCATCCAATGGGTGTATTTGTATCATTGGATGACCATTTAAGTCATTTTCGTCATCCATAGACTTATTCCTGTCCAATTAGAGTTTTTAACCAATCTTGTGCATCCAATAAGTTCATTTGTGTCATTGGATGAACATTTAGGTAATTTTCATCCTCTCTAGGTTCATTCTAGTCCAATTAAAGTTTTTAACCAATCTTATGCATCCAATAGGTGTGTTTGTGTCATTGGATGAACATTTAGGTCATTTTCGTCTTCCCTAGGCTTATTTTAATCCAATAAGGGTTTTTAAACAATCTTGTGCATCCAATAGGAATGTTTGTGTCAATGGATGAACATTTAAGACATTTTCGTCCTCCATAGACTTATACTTGTCCAATTAGCATTTTTGACCAATCTTGTGCATCCAATAAGTTCATTTGTGTCATTGGATGAACATTTAGGTTATTTCCATCCTCCCTAGGCTTATTCTTGTCCAATTAGGGTTTTTAACCACTCTTGCGCATCCAATAGGTGTGTTTGTGTAATTGGACGAACATTTAAGTCATTTTCGTCCTCCACAGCTTTATTCTTGTCCAAGTAGGGTTGTTAACCAATCTTGTGCATCCAATAAGTTTAATTGCGTCATTGGATTAATATTTAGGTTATCTTTGTCCTCCCTAGGCTTATTCTTGTCCAATTAGGGTTTTTAACAAATCTTGTGCATCCAATAGGTGTGTTTGTGTCATTGGATGAACATTTAGGTCATTTCGTCCTCCCTAGGCTTTTTCTAATCCAATTAAGGTTTTTAACCAATCTTGTGCATCCAATCAGTTCATATATATCATTGGATGAACATTTAGGTCATTTTCGTCCTCCCTAGGCTTATTCTTGTCCAATTAGGATTTTTAAACATTCTTGTGCATCCAATAGGTGAGTTTGTGTAATTGGATGAACATTTAGGTCATTTTCGTGCTCCCAAGGTTTATTCTAGTCCAATTAGTGTTTTGAACCATTCTAGTGCATCTAATAGGTGTCTTTGTGTCATTGGATGAACATTTAAGTCATTTTCGTCTTCCCTAGGCTTATTTTAATCCAATAAGGGTTTTTAAACAATCTTGTGCATCCAATAGGAATGTTTGTGTCAATGGATGAACATTTAAGACATTTTCGTCCTCCATAGACTTATACTTGTCCAATTAGCATTTTTGACCAATCTTGTGCATCCAATAAGTTCATTTGTGTCATTGGATGAACATTTAGGTTATTTCCATCCTCCCTAGGCTTATTCTTGTCCAATTAGGGTTTTTAACCAATCTTGCGCATCCAATAGGTTAGGTGTGTTTGTGTCATTGGATGAACATTTAAGTCATTTTCGTCCTCCCTCGGTTTATTCTAGTCCAATTAGGGTTTTAACCAATCTTGTGCATCCAATAGGTGTGTTTGTGTCATTGGATGAACATTTAAGTCATTTTCGTCCTCCCTCGGTTTATTCTAGTCCAATTAGGGTTTTAACCAATCTTGTGCATCCAATAGGTGTGTTTGTGTCATTGGATGAACATTTAAGTCATTTTCGTCCTCCCTCGGTTTATTCTAGTCCAATTAGGGTTTTAACCAATCTTGTGCATCCAATAGGTGTGTTTGTGTCATTGGATGAACATTTAAGTCATTTTCGTCCTCCCTCGGTTTATTCTAGTCCAATTAGGGTTTTAACCAATCTTGTGCATCCAATAGGTGTGTTTGTGTCATTGGATGAACATTTAAGTCATTTTCGTCCTCCCTCGGTTTATTCTAGTCCAATTAGGGTTTTAACCAATCTTGTGCATCCAATAGGTGTGTTTGTGTCATTGGATGAACATTTAAGTCATTTTCGTCCTCCCTCGGTTTATTCTAGTCCAATTAGGGTTTTAACCAATCTTGTGCATCCAATAGGTGTGTTTGTGTCATTGGATGAACATTTAAGTCATTTTCGTCCTCCCTCGGTTTATTCTAGTCCAATTAGGGTTTTAACCAATCTTGTGCATCCAATAGGTGTGTTTGTGTCATTGGATGAACATTTAAGTCATTTTCGTCCTCCCTCGGTTTATTCTAGTCCAATTAGGGTTTTAACCAATCTTGTGCATCCAATAGGTGTGTTTGTGTCATTGGATGAACATTTAAGTCATTTTCGTCCTCCCTCGGTTTATTCTAGTCCAATTAGGGTTTTAACCAATCTTGTGCATCCAATAGGTGTGTTTGTGTCATTGGATGAACATTTAAGTCATTTTCGTCCTCCCTCGGTTTATTCTAGTCCAATTAGGGTTTTAACCAATCTTGTGCATCCAATAGGTGTGTTTGTGTCATTGGATGAACATTTAAGTCATTTTCGTCCTCCCTCGGTTTATTCTAGTCCAATTAGGGTTTTAACCAATCTTGTGCATCCAATAGGTGTGTTTGTGTCATTGGATGAACATTTAAGTCATTTTCGTCCTCCCTCGGTTTATTCTAGTCCAATTAGGGTTTTAACCAATCTTGTGCATCCAATAGGTGTGTTTGTGTCATTGGATGAACATTTAAGTCATTTTCGTCCTCCCTCGGTTTATTCTAGTCCAATTAGGGTTTTAACCAATCTTGTGCATCCAATAGGTGTGTTTGTGTCATTGGATGAACATTTAAGTCATTTTCGTCCTCCCTCGGTTTATTCTAGTCCAATTAGGGTTTTAACCAATCTTGTGCATCCAATAGGTGTGTTTGTGTCATTGGATGAACATTTAAGTCATTTTCGTCCTCCCTCGGTTTATTCTAGTCCAATTAGGGTTTTAACCAATCTTGTGCATCCAATAGGTGTGTTTGTGTCATTGGATGAACATTTAAGTCATTTTCGTCCTCCCTCGGTTTATTCTAGTCCAATTAGGGTTTTAACCAATCTTGTGCATCCAATAGGTGTGTTTGTGTCATTGGATGAACATTTAAGTCATTTTCGTCCTCCCTCGGTTTATTCTAGTCCAATTAGGGTTTTAACCAATCTTGTGCATCCAATAGGTGTGTTTGTGTCATTGGATGAACATTTAAGTCATTTTCGTCCTCCCTCGGTTTATTCTAGTCCAATTAGGGTTTTAACCAATCTTGTGCATCCAATAGGTGTGTTTGTGTCATTGGATGAACATTTAAGTCATTTTCGTCCTCCCTCGGTTTATTCTAGTCCAATTAGGGTTTTAACCAATCTTGTGCATCCAATAGGTGTGTTTGTGTCATTGGATGAACATTTAAGTCATTTTCGTCCTCCCTCGGTTTATTCTAGTCCAATTAGGGTTTTAACCAATCTTGTGCATCCAATAGGTGTGTTTGTGTCATTGGATGAACATTTAAGTCATTTTCGTCCTCCCTCGGTTTATTCTAGTCCAATTAGGGTTTTAACCAATCTTGTGCATCCAATAGGTGTGTTTGTGTCATTGGATGAACATTTAAGTCATTTTCGTCCTCCCTCGGTTTATTCTAGTCCAATTAGGGTTTTAACCAATCTTGTGCATCCAATAGGTGTGTTTGTGTCATTGGATGAACATTTAAGTCATTTTCGTCCTCCCTCGGTTTATTCTAGTCCAATTAGGGTTTTAACCAATCTTGTGCATCCAATAGGTGTGTTTGTGTCATTGGATGAACATTTAAGTCATTTTCGTCCTCCCTCGGTTTATTCTAGTCCAATTAGGGTTTTAACCAATCTTGTGCATCCAATAGGTGTGTTTGTGTCATTGGATGAACATTTAAGTCATTTTCGTCCTCCCTCGGTTTATTCTAGTCCAATTAGGGTTTTAACCAATCTTGTGCATCCAATAGGTGTGTTTGTGTCATTGGATGAACATTTAAGTCATTTTCGTCCTCCCTCGGTTTATTCTAGTCCAATTAGGGTTTTAACCAATCTTGTGCATCCAATAGGTGTGTTTGTGTCATTGGATGAACATTTAAGTCATTTTCGTCCTCCCTCGGTTTATTCTAGTCCAATTAGGGTTTTAACCAATCTTGTGCATCCAATAGGTGTGTTTGTGTCATTGGATGAACATTTAAGTCATTTTCGTCCTCCCTCGGTTTATTCTAGTCCAATTAGGGTTTTAACCAATCTTGTGCATCCAATAGGTGTGTTTGTGTCATTGGATGAACATTTAAGTCATTTTCGTCCTCCCTCGGTTTATTCTAGTCCAATTAGGGTTTTAACCAATCTTGTGCATCCAATAGGTGTGTTTGTGTCATTGGATGAACATTTAAGTCATTTTCGTCCTCCCTCGGTTTATTCTAGTCCAATTAGGGTTTTAACCAATCTTGTGCATCCAATAGGTGTGTTTGTGTCATTGGATGAACATTTAAGTCATTTTCGTCCTCCCTCGGTTTATTCTAGTCCAATTAGGGTTTTAACCAATCTTGTGCATCCAATAGGTGTGTTTGTGTCATTGGATGAACATTTAAGTCATTTTCGTCCTCCCTCGGTTTATTCTAGTCCAATTAGGGTTTTAACCAATCTTGTGCATCCAATAGGTGTGTTTGTGTCATTGGATGAACATTTAAGTCATTTTCGTCCTCCCTCGGTTTATTCTAGTCCAATTAGGGTTTTAACCAATCTTGTGCATCCAATAGGTGTGTTTGTGTCATTGGATGAACATTTAAGTCATTTTCGTCCTCCCTCGGTTTATTCTAGTCCAATTAGGGTTTTAACCAATCTTGTGCATCCAATAGGTGTGTTTGTGTCATTGGATGAACATTTAAGTCATTTTCGTCCTCCCTCGGTTTATTCTAGTCCAATTAGGGTTTTAACCAATCTTGTGCATCCAATAGGTGTGTTTGTGTCATTGGATGAACATTTAAGTCATTTTCGTCCTCCCTCGGTTTATTCTAGTCCAATTAGGGTTTTAACCAATCTTGTGCATCCAATAGGTGTGTTTGTGTCATTGGATGAACATTTAAGTCATTTTCGTCCTCCCTCGGTTTATTCTAGTCCAATTAGGGTTTTAACCAATCTTGTGCATCCAATAGGTGTGTTTGTGTCATTGGATGAACATTTAAGTCATTTTCGTCCTCCCTCGGTTTATTCTAGTCCAATTAGGGTTTTAACCAATCTTGTGCATCCAATAGGTGTGTTTGTGTCATTGGATGAACATTTAAGTCATTTTCGTCCTCCCTCGGTTTATTCTAGTCCAATTAGGGTTTTAACCAATCTTGTGCATCCAATAGGTGTGTTTGTGTCATTGGATGAACATTTAAGTCATTTTCGTCCTCCCTCGGTTTATTCTAGTCCAATTAGGGTTTTAACCAATCTTGTGCATCCAATAGGTGTGTTTGTGTCATTGGATGAACATTTAAGTCATTTTCGTCCTCCCTCGGTTTATTCTAGTCCAATTAGGGTTTTAACCAATCTTGTGCATCCAATAGGTGTGTTTGTGTCATTGGATGAACATTTAAGTCATTTTCGTCCTCCCTCGGTTTATTCTAGTCCAATTAGGGTTTTAACCAATCTTGTGCATCCAATAGGTGTGTTTGTGTCATTGGATGAACATTTAAGTCATTTTCGTCCTCCCTCGGTTTATTCTAGTCCAATTAGGGTTTTAACCAATCTTGTGCATCCAATAGGTGTGTTTGTGTCATTGGATGAACATTTAAGTCATTTTCGTCCTCCCTCGGTTTATTCTAGTCCAATTAGGGTTTTAACCAATCTTGTGCATCCAATAGGTGTGTTTGTGTCATTGGATGAACATTTAAGTCATTTTCGTCCTCCCTCGGTTTATTCTAGTCCAATTAGGGTTTTAACCAATCTTGTGCATCCAATAGGTGTGTTTGTGTCATTGGATGAACATTTAAGTCATTTTCGTCCTCCCTCGGTTTATTCTAGTCCAATTAGGGTTTTAACCAATCTTGTGCATCCAATAGGTGTGTTTGTGTCATTGGATGAACATTTAAGTCATTTTCGTCCTCCCTCGGTTTATTCTAGTCCAATTAGGGTTTTAACCAATCTTGTGCATCCAATAGGTGTGTTTGTGTCATTGGATGAACATTTAAGTCATTTTCGTCCTCCCTCGGTTTATTCTAGTCCAATTAGGGTTTTAACCAATCTTGTGCATCCAATAGGTGTGTTTGTGTCATTGGATGAACATTTAAGTCATTTTCGTCCTCCCTCGGTTTATTCTAGTCCAATTAGGGTTTTAACCAATCTTGTGCATCCAATAGGTGTGTTTGTGTCATTGGATGAACATTTAAGTCATTTTCGTCCTCCCTCGGTTTATTCTAGTCCAATTAGGGTTTTAACCAATCTTGTGCATCCAATAGGTGTGTTTGTGTCATTGGATGAACATTTAAGTCATTTTCGTCATCCATAGACTTATTCTAGTCCAATTAGGGTTTTTAACCAATCTTGAGCATTCAATAAGTTCATTTGTGTCATTGGATGAACATTTAGGTAATTTTCATCCTCCCTAGATTTATTCTAGTCCAATTACAATTTTTAACCAATCTTATGCATCCAGTAGGTGTGTTTGTGTCATTGGATGAACATTTAGGTCATTTTCGTCATCCCTAGGCTTATTCTAGTCAAATTAGGGTTTTTAACCAATCTTGTGCATCCAATAAGTTCAATTGCGTCATTGGATTAATATTTAGGTTATTTTTGTCCTCCCTAGGCTTATTCTTGTCCAATTAGGGTTTTTAACAAATCTTGTGCATCCAATAGGTGTGTTTGTGTCATTGGATGAACATTTAGGTCATTTTCGTCATCCCTAGGCTTATTCTAGTCAAATTAGGGTTTTTAACCAATCTTGTGCATCCAATAAGTTCATTTGTGTCATTGGATTAACATTTAGGTTATTTTCGTCCTCCCTAGGATTATTCATGTCCAATTATGGTTTTTAACCAATCTTATGCATCCAATAGGTGTGTTTTTGTCATTGGACGAACACTTAAGTCATTTTCGTCCTCCACAGCTTTATTCTTGTCCAAGTAGGGTTTTTAACCAATCTTGTGCATCCAATAAGTTCAATTGCGTCATTGGATTAATATTTAGGTTATTTTTGTCCTCCCTAGGCTTATTCTTGTCCAATTAGGGTTTTTAACAAATCTTGTGCATCCAATAGGTGTGTTTGTGTCATTGGATGAACATTTAGGTCATTTTCGTGCTCCCTAGGTTTATTCTAGTCCAATTAGTGTTTTGAACCATTCTAGTGCATCTAATAGGTGTGTTTGTGTCATTGGATGAACATTTAGGTCATTTTCGTGCTCCCTAGGTTTATTCTAGTCCAATTAGTGTTTTGAACCATTCTAGTGCATCTAATAGGTGTGTTTGTGTCATTGGATGAACATTTAGGTCATTTTCGTGCTCCCTAGGTTTATTCTAGTCCAATTAGTGTTTTGAACCATTCTAGTGCATCTAATAGGTGTGTTTGTGTCATTGGATGAACATTTAAGTCATTTTCGTCCTCCCTCGGTTTATTCTAGTCCAGTTAGGGTTTTTAACCAATCTTGTGCATCAAATAGGTGTGTTTCTGACATTCGATAAACATTTAGGTCATTTTCGTCCACCCTAAGCTTATTCTTGACCAATTAGTGTTTTTAAACAATCTTGTGCATCCAATTGGTGTGTTTGTGTCATTGGATAAACATTTAGGTCATTTTCGTCCTCCCTTGGCTTATGCTAGTTTGATTAGGGTTTTTAACCAATCTTGTGCATCCAATAGGTGTGTTTGTGTCATTGGATGAACATTTAAGTCATTTTCGTCCTCCATCGACTTATTCTTATCCAATTAGGGTTTTTGACCAATCTTGTGCATCCAATAAGTTCATTTGTGTCATTGGATTAACATTTAGGCCAATTAGGGTTTTTGACCAATCTTGTGCATCCAATAAGTTCATTTGTGTCATTGGATTAACATTTAGGTCCTTTTCGTCGTCCCTAGGCTTATTCTTGTCCAATTAGGGTTTTCAAACATACTTGTGCATCCAATAAGTTCATTTGTGTCATTGGATAAACATTGAGGTCATTTTCGTCCTCCCTTGGCTTACTATAGTCCAATTAGGGTTTTTAACCAATCTTGTGCATCCAATAGGTGTGTTTGTGTCATTCGATGAACATTTAGGTCCTTTTCGTCCTCCCTAGACTTATTCTTGTCTAACTATGGTTTTTAACCAATCTTGTGTATCCAATAGGTGTGTTTGTGTCATTGGATGAACATTTAGGTCATTTTCATCCTCCCTAGGCTTATTGCTGTCCAATTAGGGTTTTTAACTAATCTTGTGCATCCAATCAGTTCATATATGTCATTGCATAAACATTTAGGTCATTTTCGTCCTCCTGAGGCTTATTCTTGTCCAATTAGGGTTTTCAAACAATCTTGTGCATCCAATAGGTGCGTTTGTGTCGTTGGATTAACATTTAGGTCATTTTCGTCCTCTCTAGGCTTATTCTAGTCCAATTAGGTTTTTTAACCAATCTTGTGCATCCAATAGGTGTGTTTGTGTAATTGGGTAAACATTTAGGTCCTTTTCGTCCTCCCTAGGCTTATTCTACTCCAACTAGAGTTTATAACCAATAATGTGCATCCAATAGGTATGTTTGTGTAATTGGATGAACATTTAGGTCATTTTCGTCCTCCCTGGGCTTATTCTTGTCCAATTAGGGTTTTTAACTAAGCTTGGGCATCAAATCAGTTCATATATGTCATTGCATGAACAATTAGGTCATTTTCGTCCTCCCTAGGCTTATTCTTGTCCAAATAGGGTTTTTAAACAATCTTGTGCATCCAATCAGTTCATTTGTGTCATAGGATGAACATTTAGGTCATTTTCGCCCTCCCTAGGTTTATTCTAGTCCAATTAGGATTTTTAACCAATCTTCTGCATCCAATAGGTGTGGTTGTGTCACTGGATAAACATTTAGGTCATTTTCGCCCTCCCTAGGTTTATTCTAGTCCAATTAGGATTTTTAACCAATCTTCTGCATCCAATAGGTGTGGTTGTGTCACTGGATAAACATTTAGGTCATTTTCGCCCTCCCTAGGTTTATTCTAGTCCAATTAGGATTTTTAACCAATCTTCTGCATCCAATAGGTGTGGTTGTGTCACTGGATAAACATTTAGGTCATTTTCGCCCTCCCTAGGTTTATTCTAGTCCAATTAGGATTTTTAACCAATCTTCTGCATCCAATAGGTGTGGTTGTGTCACTGGATAAACATTTAGGTCATTTTCGTCCTCCCTAGGCTTATTCTTGACCAATTAGTGTTTTTAAACAATCTTGTGCATCCAATAGGTGTGTTTGTGTCACTGGATAAACATTTAGGTCATTTTGGTCCTCCTTTGGCTTATTCTAGTTAAAATAGGGTTTTTAACCAATCTTGTGCATCCCATAGGTGTGTTTGTGTCATTGGATGAACATTTAAGTCATTTTCGTCCTCCATAGACTTATTCTTTTCCAATTAGAGTTTTTGACCAATCTTGTGCATCCAATAAGTTCATTTGTGTCATTGGATTAAGATTTAGGTAACTTTCGTCTTCCCTAGGTTTATTATAGTCCAATTAGGGTTTTTAACCAATCTTGTGCATCCAATCAGTTCATTTGTGTCAATGGATGAACATTTAGGTCATTTTCATCCTCCCTAGGCTTATCTTTGTCCAATTAGGGTTTTTAACCAATCTTGTGAATCCAATAGGTGTGTTTGTGTCATTGGATGAACATTTAGGTCATTTTCATCCTCCCTAGGCTTATTCTTGTCCAATTATGGTTTTTAACCAATCTTGTCCATCCAATAGGTGTGTTTGTGTCATTGGAAGAACATTTAGGTCATTTTCGTCCTCCCTAGGCTTATTCTTGTCCAATTAGGGTTTTTAACCAATCTTGTGCATCCAATCAGTTCATTTGTGTCAATGGATGAACATTTAGGTCATTTTCATCCTCCCTAGGCTTATTCTTGTCCAATTATGGTTTTTAACCAATCTTGTCCATCCAATAGGTGTGTTTGTGTCATTGGAAGAACATTTAGGTCATTTTCGTCCTCCCTAGGCTTATTCTTGTCCAATTAGGGTTTTTAACCAATCTTGTGCATCCAATCAGTTCATTTGTGTCAATGGATGAACATTTAGGTCATTTTCATCCTCCCTAGGCTTATTCTTGTCCAATTATGGTTTTTAACCAATCTTGTCCATCCAATAGGTGTGTTTGTGTCATTGGAAGAACATTTAGGTCATTTTCGTCCTCCCTAGGCTTATTCTTGTCCAATTAGGGTTTTTAACCAATCTTGTGCATCCAATCAGTTCATTTGTGTCAATGGATGAACATTTAGGTCATTTTCATCCTCCCTAGGCTTATTCTTGTCCAATTATGGTTTTTAACCAATCTTGTCCATCCAATAGGTGTGTTTGTGTCATTGGAAGAACATTTAGGTCATTTTCGTCCTCCCTAGGCTTATTCTTGTCCAATTAGGGTTTTTAACCAATCTTGTGCATCCAATCAGTTCATTTGTGTCAATGGATGAACATTTAGGTCATTTTCATCCTCCCTAGGCTTATTCTTGTCCAATTATGGTTTTTAACCAATCTTGTCCATCCAATAGGTGTGTTTGTGTCATTGGAAGAACATTTAGGTCATTTTCGTCCTCCCTAGGCTTATTCTTGTCCAATTAGGGTTTTTAACCAATCTTGTGCATCCAATCAGTTCATTTGTGTCAATGGATGAACATTTAGGTCATTTTCATCCTCCCTAGGCTTATTCTTGTCCAATTATGGTTTTTAACCAATCTTGTCCATCCAATAGGTGTGTTTGTGTCATTGGAAGAACATTTAGGTCATTTTCGTCCTCCCTAGGCTTATTCTTGTCCAATTAGGGTTTTTAACCAATCTTGTGCATCCAATCAGTTCATTTGTGTCAATGGATGAACATTTAGGTCATTTTCATCCTCCCTAGGCTTATTCTTGTCCAATTATGGTTTTTAACCAATCTTGTCCATCCAATAGGTGTGTTTGTGTCATTGGAAGAACATTTAGGTCATTTTCGTCCTCCCTAGGCTTATTCTTGTCCAATTAGGGTTTTTAACCAATCTTGTGCATCCAATCAGTTCATTTGTGTCAATGGATGAACATTTAGGTCATTTTCATCCTCCCTAGGCTTATTCTTGTCCAATTATGGTTTTTAACCAATCTTGTCCATCCAATAGGTGTGTTTGTGTCATTGGAAGAACATTTAGGTCATTTTCGTCCTCCCTAGGCTTATTCTTGTCCAATTAGGGTTTTTAACCAATCTTGTGCATCCAATCAGTTCATTTGTGTCAATGGATGAACATTTAGGTCATTTTCATCCTCCCTAGGCTTATTCTTGTCCAATTATGGTTTTTAACCAATCTTGTCCATCCAATAGGTGTGTTTGTGTCATTGGAAGAACATTTAGGTCATTTTCGTCCTCCCTAGGCTTATTCTTGTCCAATTAGGGTTTTTAACCAATCTTGTGCATCCAATCAGTTCATTTGTGTCAATGGATGAACATTTAGGTCATTTTCATCCTCCCTAGGCTTATTCTTGTCCAATTATGGTTTTTAACCAATCTTGTCCATCCAATAGGTGTGTTTGTGTCATTGGAAGAACATTTAGGTCATTTTCGTCCTCCCTAGGCTTATTCTTGTCCAATTAGGGTTTTTAACCAATCGTGTGCATCCAATAGGTGTGTTTGTGTAATTGGATGAACATTTATGTCATTTTCGTTCTCACTATGCTTATTCTTGTCCAATTAGGGGTTTTAACTAATCGTGTGCATCTAATCAGTTCATATATGTCATTGGATGAACATTTAGTTAGGGTTTTTAAACAAACTTGCGCATCCAATAGGTGAGTTTGTGTAATTGAATGAACATTTAGGTCATTTTCGTCCTCCCTAGGCTTGTTCTTGTCTAATTAGGGTTTTGAAACAATCTTGTGCATCCAATAGTTGTGTTTGTGTCAATGGATGAACATTTAAGTCATTTTCGTCCTCCCTAGGCTTATTCTTGTCCAATTAGGGTTTTTAACCAATCTTGTGCATCCAATGGGTGTATTTGTGTCATTGGATGAACATTTAAGTCATTTTCGTCCTCCCTAGGCTTATTCTTGTCCAATTAGGGTTTTTAACCAATCTTGTGCATCCAATAAGTTTATTTGTGTCATTGGATGAACATTTATGTAATTTTCGTCCTCCCTAGATTTTTTTCTAGTCCAATTACAGTTTTTAACTAATCTTAAGCATTCAATAGGTGTGTTTGTGTCATTGGATGAACATTTAGGTCATTTTCGTCCTCCCTAGGCTTATTCTAGTCCAATTAGGGTTCTTAAACAATCTTGTGCATCCAATAGGTGTGTTTGTGTCATTGGATGAACATTTAAGATATTTTCGTCCTCCATAGACTTATACTTGTCCAATTAGGGTTTTTAAACAATCTTCTGCATCCAATAAGTTCAATTGTTTCATTAGATGAACATTTAGGTTATTTTCGTCATCTATAGACTTATTCTTGTCCAATTAGGGCTTTTTACAAATCTTGTGCATCCAATAGGTGTGTTTGTTTCATTGGATGAACATTTAGGTTATTTTCGTCATCCATAGACTCATTCTTATCCAATTAGGGTTTTTAACCAATCTTGTGCATCCAATAGGTGTGTTTTTGTCATTGGATGAACATTTACGTCATTTTCATCCTCCATAGATTTATTCTAGTTCAATTAGGGTTTTTAACCAATCTTGTGCATCCAATAGGTGTGTTGGTGTCATTGGAAGAACATTTAGGTTATTTTCGTCCTCCCTAGGCTTATTCTTGTCCAATTAGGCTTTTCAAACAATCTTGTGCATCCAATAGGTGTGTTTGTGTC
>NC_021164.2:33351989-33361207 GCF_000331145.2 Cicer arietinum
AATCTTGTGCATCCAATAGGTGTGTTTGTGTCATTGGATGAACATTTAAGATATTTTCGTCCTCCATAGACTTATACTTGTCCAATTAGGGTTTTTAAACAATCTTCTGCATCCAATAAGTTCAATTGTTTCATTGGATGAACATTTAGGTTATTTTCGTCATCTATAGACTTATTCTTGTCCAATTAGGGCTTTTTACCAATCTTGTGCATCCAATAGGTGTGTTTGTTTCATTGGATGAACATTTAGGTTATTTTCTTATTCTCAAGAATTATTCTTGTCCTATTAGAGTTTTTAAACAATCTTGTGCATCCAATAGGTGAGTTTGTGTCATTGGATGAATATTTTGGTCTTTTTCGTCCTCCCTAGGCTTATTCTTGTCCAATTTGGAATTTCAAATAATCTTGTGCAACCAATAGGTGTGTTTGTGTCATTGGATGAACATTTAGGTCATTTTCGTCCTCCCTAGGCTTAATGTAGTCCAATTAGAGTTCTTAACCAATCTTGTGCATCCAATACGTGTATTTGTGTCATTGGATGAACATTTAGGTCCTTTTCATCCTCCATAGGCTTATTCTAGTCCAATTAGGGTTTTTAAAAAATATTGTGCTTCCAATAGGTGTGTTTGTGTCATTGGATAAATATTTAGTTCATTTTCGTCCTCTCTAGGCTTATTCTACTCCAATTAGGGTTTCTAACAAATCTTATGCATCCAATAGGTGTGTTTGTGTCATTGGATAAACATTTAAGTCATTTTTGTCCTCCATAGCCTTATTCTAGTCCAATTAGGGTTTTTAACCAATCTTGTGCATCCAATAGGTGTGTTTGTGTCATTGGATAAACATTTAAGTCATTTTTGTCCTCCATAGCCTTATTCTAGTCCAATTAGGGTTTTTAACCAATCTTGTGCATCCAATAGGTGTGTTTGTGTCATTGGATAAACATTTAAGTCATTTTTGTCCTCCATAGCCTTATTCTAGTCCAATTAGGGTTTTTAACCAATCTTGTGCATCAAATAGGTGTGTTTGAGTCATTGGAAGAACATTTAGGTCATTTTGGTCCTCCCTAGGCTTATTCTTGTCCAATTAGGGTTTTTAACCAATCGTGTGTTTGTGTAATTGGATGAACATTTATGTCATTTTCGTTCTCACTAGGCTTATTCTTGTCCAATTAGGGGTTTTAACTAATCTTGTGCATCCAATCAGTTCATATATGTCATTGGATGAACATTTAGGTCATTTTCTTCCTCCCTAGGCTTATTCTTGTCCAATTAGGGTTTTTAAACAATCTTGTGCATCCAATAGGTGAGTTTATGTAATTGGATGAACATTTAGGTCATTTTCGTCCTCCCTAGGCTTATTCTTGTCTAATTAGGGTTTTCAAACAATCTTGTGCATCCAGTAGTTGTGTTTGTGTCAATGGATGAAGATTTAGGTCATTTTCGTCCTCCCTAAGCTTAGTCCAATTAGGGGTTTTAACTAATCTTGTGCATCCAATCAGTTCATATATGTCATTGGATGAACATTTAGGTCATTTTCTTCCTCCCTAGGCTTATTCTTGTCCAATTAGGTTTTTTAAACAATCTTGTGCATCCAATGGGTGAGTTTGTGTAATTGGATGAACATTTAGGTCATTTTCGTCCTCCCTAGGCTTATTCTTGTCCAATTAGGTTTTTTAAACAATCTTGTGCATCCAATGGGTGTGTTTGTGTCATTGGATGAACATTTAGGTCATTTTCGTCCTCCCTAGGCTTATTCTTGTCCAATTAGGTTTTTTAAACAATCTTGTGCATCCAATGGGTGTGTTTGTGTCATTGGATGAACATTTAGGTCATTTTCGTCCTCCCTAGGCTTATTCTTGTCTAATTAGGGTTTTCAAACAATCTTGTGCATCCAATAGTTGTGTTTGTGTCAATGGATGAAGATTTAGGTCATTGGATGAACATTTAAGACATTTTCGTCCTCCAAAGACTTATACTTGTCCAATTAGGGATTTTAAACAATCTTCTGCATCCAATAAGTTCATTTGTTTCATTGGATGAACATTTAGGTTATTTTCGTCATCCATAGACTTAGTCTTGTCCAATTAGGGGTTTTAACCAATCTTGTGCATCCAATAGGTGTGTTTGTGTCATTGGATGAACATTTAGGTTATTTACTTATTCTCTAGACTTATTCTTGTCCTATTAGAGTTTTTAAACCATCTTGTGCATCCAATAGGTGAGTTTATGTCATTGGATGAACATTTTGGTCTTTTTCGTCCTCCCTAGGCTTAATCTAGTCCAATTAGAGTTCTTAACCATTCTTGTGCATCCAATAGGTGTATTTGTGTCATTAGATGAACATTTAGGTCATTTTCGTCCTCCCAAGGTTTATTCTAGTCCAATTAGGGTTTTTAAAAAATCTTGTGCATCCAATAGGTGTGTTTGTGTCATTGGATAAATATTTAGTTCATTTTTGTCCTCTCTAGGCTTATTCTACTCCAATTAGGGTTTTTAACCAATCTTATGCATCCAATAGGTGTGTTTGTGTCATTGGATGAACATTTAGGTCCTTTTCGTCCTCCCTAGGCTTATTCTTGTCCAATTAGGGTTTTTAACTAATCTTGTGCATCCAATTAGTTCAATTGTGTCATTGGATTAACATTTAGGTTATTTTCGTCCTCCCTAGGCTTATTCTTGTCCAATTAGGGTTTTTAACTAATCTTGTGCATCCAATTAGTTCAATTGTGTCATTGGATTAACATTTAGGTTATTTTCGTCCTCCCTAGGCTTATTCTTGTCCAATTAGGGTTTTTAAACAATCTTGTGCATCCAATAGGTGGGTTTGTGTAATTGGATAAACATTTAAGTCATTTTCGTCCTTCCTTGGTTATTCTTGTCCAATTAATGTTTTTAACAAATCTTGTGCATCCAATCAGTTCATTTGTGTCATTGGATGAACATTTAGGTCATTTTCTACCTCCATAGGCTTATTCTTGTCCAATTAGGGTTTTTAACTAATCTTGTGCATCCAAACAGTTCATATATGTCATTGGATGAACATTTAGGTCCTTTTCGTCCTCCCTAGGCTTTTTCTAGTCCAATTAGGGTTTCTAACCAATCTTGTGCATCCAATAGGTGTGTTTGTGTCATTGGATGAACATTTAGGTCATTTTCGTCCTCCTTAGGCTTATCCCTGTCCAATTAAGGTTTTCAAACAATCTTGTGTATCCAATAGGTGTGTTTGTGTCGTTGGATGAACATTTAAGTCATTTTCGTCCTCCCTAGGCTTATTCTAGTCCAATTATGGTTTTTAACCAATCTTATGCATCCGATAGGCGTGTTTGTGTCTTTTGATGAATATTTAGGTCATTTTCGTCCTCCCTAGGCTTATTCTAGTCCAATTGGGGTTTTTAAACAATCTTGTGCATCCAATGGGTGTATTTGTGTCATTGGATGAACATTTAGGTCATTTTCGTCCTCCCTAGGCTTATTCTAGTCCAATTGGGGTTTTTAAACAATCTTGTGCATCCAATGGGTGTATTTGTGTCATTGGATGAACATTTAGGTAATTTTCGTCCTCCCTAGGTTTATTCTAGTCCAATTTCAGTTTTTAACCAATCTTGTGCATCCAATAGGTGTGTTTGTTGTTGGAATCAATGGCCTCGTTTTTATGAAAAAGCTTTGTTACAATCTTTTAAAAAATTCCACAAGATTGATAATCAATTCAACAAAAGAACCTTTTATTGAACTAATGATCAATCACGGTCCCAAGGAGTTGATTCTAATCGAAGGTTCACGCTTACATGTATTGATCAATTACTAGTCAAGATTATGCAGTAATATGTCTACAGATCAATCAAGATACATGCATGTCAAACAATATTAATCATACAAACATAAAGTGCAAATAATAAAGGGTAAGGGTTAGAGAAGAATGCACCAAGGTTTATCCTGGTTCAGCTGTCACTATGACAGCCTACATCCAGTCCTGACAATCCAACTAGATTTCAGCTTTTTCTTCAATAGAAAGAATTGAGACTTGTTTCCAGATTGTTCAGTTTCCTCGAAACCTATCTATCTAACTCAATCTCTTTCCTATTGCTTAACCCCTTGATCCTTGCAGTCACTCGTCAGACTCACACAAAATCAAGTACAGCTCCTTCTTGATGATCCTTTCATCAACGAAGATCGCCACCAGTTTCTAGCTGGATTTTGATCAACCCCTTGATCCTTGCAGTCACTCGTCAGACGTACACAAGATCAAGTACAGCTCCTTCTTAATGATGCCTCTCACCCAAGAAGATCGCCACCAGTTTTCTAGCTGGATTTTTCACAATCGTTTCTTTACAGAGTGTTTGTTACAAACAAAATAAAAGAAGTACAAAGTTTGTATTCTATCTTGATCAATGTATCTCACACAATAATCTGGTTGTTCATTTGATTGTTTAGGAGATCATTGTCTTTTCTCTCAAGAATTCTTTTTCAGCTTTCTTAATGATTATGGATAATCTTTTGGTCTTGATCTGAAAAAGGCAATATCAGAATGTTAACAAAATGTTCTTAAGAGTTCTTCAGTGTTCTGAAGTATATTCAAGTGTTATCAAGTGTTATGATCTGTTGTTGAGAGAATGATTGAAAACTGTTTATATAGTTTCTGAAAAACAACTAATCAATCGATTTACCAATCGATTCATTAAAGTGATAAAACAGGCCTAATCGATTTGCCAATCAATTATCGCAAGTCTTGTTTTTCTTGAATCTTGAAACTACATAAACTAATCGATTTCCCAATCGATTCTTTTAAAAACACTTTTCAGTAAATTATGTGCAGACTTATGTGAATCGATTGCATAATCGATGTCAGATGTTTTGTTCCAATAATAAAGTCACACCAATCGATTACTTAATCGATTTACTAAGTCACATAATCATTTTACAAATACACATAATCAATTTGGCCACAAACTGAGAGTTCACTGTGATTTCAAAATATTTGTTTCAATCAATTTGCCAATCGATTGTGTTTAAAACAGGAACTTAGCTTATTTCATGTTAATCGGAGTGCCAATCGATTTGGTAGTATTTTTCTGAAAAGTTCTTACCAGTTGTTTAGTTCAATCGATTTCCCAATCGATTGATACCAAACTTAATCATGATTGAAATTTTCACAAAAGATTGTCCAATCGATTGTGTTTGTCACAGGTCGTGTTACTTTTGAAATATTATTTAAGCAATCGATTAGCCTAGTAAATGGATTGTCCCTGTGACTTACCCAATCGATTTGTTTCAATCAGTTTTTACTTTGTGATGTGCACAATCGATTAGCATGCAAATCAGGTTGCCACTGACTTGCACAATTTTTATTTCTGATTGTGCCAGTCGATTGCCTAATCGATTGTGTAACCACAAACAGTATGTTTCCTTACAACCCTTTTACGAAATAGATTTCCCAATCGATTTGCTCAGTAGATTTTCAAATTCAGTTGATTTCTTGAGTTCCAAGCAATTTGTCTCAAGTATGTAGGGTTGAGTTGTTGGTCCTGAAATCTTGCTCAGTTAAAATGTTAGATTTATCATATGATGTATGAACATTGTATGTTTGTTAATTATGTCAAAATTAGGATTAAGAGGACTAAAGTCCAACAATCTCCCCCTTTTTGCATAAGTGACAATCATACAATTTTAACTTGAGTTGAGCTATTCAGGATATAATATTAACAACAGAAATAGTTTCATAGCATCATATGTACCATTATCAGATCATAGAATCAGAGCATAACAGTACACATGCTATTTAACAAAATCCGAGCATTCTAATAATTCATTATTAGTCATCAGAGTAAAATAGTAAAATAGCACAACAGTATAAGCATCAGTAAAAATACAAGTTATAAACAAACAGGTTATACTATCTCTGAATCAACAAGTTATAATTTTTCTCCCCCTTTGTCAGTTAATGCAAAAAGCGGTAAACGGAGAGAGTATTAAAAACAAGTTTTCCTCTCCCTCTGTTAGTAAACATATGCACTGGGGATAAAAAGTGTATCAGAGCACAAACATATGCAGATTAAACATAGTATGGCAATGTAAATCAGAGAATAATGAATGAACTTGCTTATATATCATATAAAAGAAAAACACAAAACAGCAAAGCATCAAAAAAACAAGACATCACAACAAAGAACTTAAAAACTTAATCTCCTAAACTGGGCTAGTCCTCACTATTAGCCAAAGGAGAGGTAGAGACCGCTGTATTACCCTCAGCAGGTGTCTCCTCACCGTGAGTCGCTGAACGATCTAGGGGAGTTTGATTTGGTTCATCTGTTGCTTGTCGACCAATATCTGCTATATCTTCAAATGACAGCTTGATTTCTAAATGTGCTTGAATAGCATCAACATCCTGAACAACTGAATTCAGGGATGCCTGGAGAGTCCTCAGATTTGCTTCCATTATGGCTTGTGACTCTAGCATTTTGGCATTGTGAGCCATTTGAGCTTCTATAAATTCCATTAATTTTGTGACAAACTCAGGAGGGGCTGTTTCAGTAGCTGGTTGAGGATGAGGTTGAGGTGGTTCAACATTCGGCTGAGGTCTTATCCAAATACCATGTAACCTTTTCAATTGCATCTGGTTTACAATTGATTCTCCAAAAATTAGAGCGGTCTTAGACGATTCTTCATTAACAAGTGATACCTTGAAGTGTTTCAGAATCTTGGTAATCAGTTGTGGATAAGGCAGTACCAACTTGCTCTGTGAAGCTTCCAACATGTGCCTTAGCACAATCCATGCCCAGGTCATCTTGAGCTCCTTGGATAATCCCCATAGCAGTAGTATGTCCAACTTTTGGACTACTGCATGGTTACCTGATCGTGGCACAAGCATCCTTGTTAGAGTATACATAAGCATCTGATGTTGTACCTTCATTTGACCGATTGGCAGTGAAATGGTTTCGACAAACCCATCAATCATCAGGTCTTTCACAGATGTATGCCTATCAAGCGATTCTTCCCATCCTTCGTCAGCAGTGTCAGCTTCAGAACTGCCATCTATAGAAGTTCCATGAAATGGTAATCCTGATAAAGTAGAAAAATCTTCAAAGGACATAGCTATCCTTTTCCCTTTAACCTGAGCCTTGAAACCTTCTTCAGTCAGCTTGAATGTTGAGTAGAATTCCCTTATTAACCTTGGATAACTATCAAGAGTAAAGGACAGAAAGCCCTCAAGACCGTGAAATCTCAGATGGTCTTGAAAAGTGAAGCCTTCTGCATCAAGATAGGCAAAATCCAGAGTCTGACCCTCATGGATTTTCCTTTTAAGAAAGTCTGATGGAATGGTAGGTTCTACATCTTTATCCTTAGATGCAGGAGCTTTCTTAGGTGGGGGTGAAGAAACTGGTTTCTTCTTCTTCTGAGAAATTTTTTTCATGGCGTCAGCCAAAGGTTTCTTAGTGGGTGGCTCCTTTCGCTTTTTAGATTTCTCTTGATTAACAGCAGGTGCCTTGCCTTTATCCTTGGCAAGAATCTTATGTGTAGGAATTGGTACTCTTTTGGTTAAAGTAGGTGGAGGTGAAGGGGTTCCACTAGATGAAGATGATGGTGAGGGACTGTGTGTTTGGGTTTGTTTAACTCGTGCCATAATTGTAGGTTAAAGTAGTTTGAATGAAGATAGTAAACAAAGATCGATTGTAGAAACAGAGTAGATGAATAGCAGAGAAGAAATTGAGAAATCTGGAGAAATGATGTGAGTAAATCGATTGATAACTGTTCCTATTTATACCTTCAGATGCACAAATCGATTTCCCAATCGATTAGGTTACCGTTACTGGGGAATCACAATCGATTTAGTAATCAAGAAATCTGGAGAAATGATGTGAGTAAATCGATTGATAACTGTTCCTATTTATACCTTCAGATGCACAAATCGATTTCCCAATCGATTAGGTTACCGTTACTGGGGAATCACAATCGATTTAGTAATCAAATCCTCTAACGGCTAGTAAAAAACAGTCACAACGGTTATAACTTGAATCGATTCCCAAATCGATGTCCTTTATTTACTCAATCGATGTCCATATCGATTTCCTTAGGTGGATAAAATAACTAGTCGATTGCCAAATCGACGCTCGGGCAGGGTTAGAAAAACATTTCAAAATTTGAAGTCTGAGGCCAACGAAATCGATGTCCAAATCGATTCTTTAAACTAAAAAACCAAGCTGAAAATCGATTACCCAATCGATTTAACTGGAAAAACTTTTTGATTATTGCCGTTGACTCATTTCCTGTGTCATCAACACCACTTATTTGACCAATCTTTCTTCCTTTAATGTTAAAGACAAGAATTTCAGGCTTGTCTGTTGTCATGTGCTTTGAGCATCCTCTATCTAGGTACCAAGGGTGCCTATTTGATGTCAAGCACACCTGCAACACATACTTAAAAATTGATTTTAGGTACCCAATTTAAGTTGGGTCCTGGGGGGTTAGTGTCAAAAATTTGTTTCTTTGCTATCCAAATCTGTTTCCATCCTCTGTTGGCTAGTTTTTTAAATTTGCAATTTGAAACAAAATGTCCTTTTCTGCAACAGAAATGACATGAACCAGCAAAAGATGAATGTTTATTTGGCTTAGTAAAGATGTCATACATATTCCTTGAACTACCAGATTTCTGACTATGTTTGACATTTCTGTTTTGCATATAACCAATACCACATCTAGTGTTATTTTTAACATGTTTATTTGGGTTATATCCAAGACCAGATTTTTCATTAACATGTCTCTGGTTGCTAAGTATATCGTTCAGTTTATCTTTACTGCTAGCAAACTTCAATAAATCAGACTGTAATGATGCAACATGTTTTTCAAGTTCAATGCATCTTGCAGATTTGTCATGTGAATCCTTTTTCAGTTGTTCATACAAGTTTTCAATCTCTTTATGATCATTTTTCATTTGCTCAAGCATTTTCTTTGTACTTATCAACTGTTTAATAGAATTCACATACTCATCATGCAATTCATTGAAAGCTTCTTGTAGCTCATCATAAGAGGGATTAGATTGTGAACTAACCTCATTTTCTGATTCTGAGTCGGTATTTGCCATAAGACACAGATTTGCTTCTTCTTCTGAAGAGGCAAAGGATTCTTCCTTGTCACTCCATGCAATAGATGCTCTTCTGGTTTTGTGAGCTGGTTCCTTGTCTTCAGTATTTGTAGTCCTATTTTTGTCTTGCACTTTGTGACA
>NC_021164.2:33361337-33368743 GCF_000331145.2 Cicer arietinum
ACAGATGAATCTATTAATGACCTGCAAATGTTTGCAGGTCATTAATAGATTCATCTGTTTTCATGCTAAACAATTCGTATTCATGCATGAGTGTATTAACACGAGCTCTTTTCACGTCTGTGGTGCCTTCATGTGTTTCCTGAAGAATGTCCCACATTTCCTTTGCTGATTTACAGTTTGATACCCTGAAGAATTCTTCTGCACACAAAGCAGATGTTATAATATTCTTTGCTTTAGCATTATAACCTACTTTCCTTTTGTCATCCTCAGACCATTCGGATCTGGGTTTAGGAATTAGTAGATTATCAGTTCCAGCAATTTTAGGTATGAAGGGTCCATTTTCAACAGCATCTAGAATATCAATACCACTAGCTTCAAGAAATATTAGCATCCTATGTTTCCAATACATGTATGCGGTTCCATTGAAGGCTGGGGGTATACAAGTGAAGCACCTTCTCCTAGAAATCCAACTGAGGCCATGAACTTTTATGAGAATTACTCTAAAAAAGGTTGGCTCTGATACCAATTGTTGGTATCAATGGCCTCGTTTTTATGAAAAAGGTTTATAACAGTCTTTTAAAAAATTCCACAAGAATGATAATCAATTCAACAAAAGAACCTTTTATTGAACTAATGATCAATCACGGTCCCAAGGAGTTGATTCTAATCGAAGGTTAAGGCTTACATGTATTGATCAATTACTAGTCAAGATTATGCAGTAATATTTCTACAGATCAATCAAGATACATGCATGTCAAACAATATTAATCATACAAACATAAAGTGCAAACAATAAAGGGTAAGGGTTAGAGAAGAATGCACCAAGGTTTATCCTGGTTCAGCTGTCACTATGACAGCCTACATCTAGTCCTGACAATCCAACTGGATTTCAGCTTTTTCTTCAATAGAAAGAATTGAGACTTGTTTACAGATTGTCCTGTTTCCTCGAAACCTATCTATCTAACTCAATCTCTTTCCTATTGCTTAACCCCTTGATCCTTGCAGTCACTCGTCAGACTCACACAAAATCAAGTACAGCTCCTTCTTGATGATCCTTTCATCAACGAAGATCGCCACCAGTTTCTAGCTGGATTTTGATCAACCCCTTGATCCTTGCAGTCATTCGTCAGACGTACACAAGATCAAGTACAGCTCCTTCTTAATGATGCCTCTCACCCAAGAAGATCGCCACCAGTTTTCTAGCTGGATTTTTCACAATCGTTTCTTTACAGAGTATTTGTTACAAACAAAATAAAAGAAGTACAAAGTTTGTCTTCAATCTTGATTAATGTATCTCACACAATAATCTGGTTGTTCATTTGATTGTTTAGGAGATCATTGTCTTTTCTCTCAAGAATTCTTTTTCAGCTCTCTTAATGATTATGGATAATCTTTAGGTCTTGATCTGAAAAAGGCAATATCAGAATGTTAGCAAAATGTTCTTCAGTGTTCTGAAGTATATTCAAGTGTTATCAAGTGTTATGATCTGTTGTTGAGAGAATGATTGAAAACTGTTTATATAGTTTCTGAAAAACAACTAATCAATCGATTTATCAATCGATTCATTAAAGTGATAAAACAGGCCTAATCGATTTGCCAATCGATTATCGCAAGTCTTGTTTTTATTGAATCTTGAAACTACATAAACTAATCGATTTCCCAATTGATTCTTTTTAAAACACTTTTCAGTAATTTATGTGCAGACTTATGTGAATCGATTGCATAATCGATGTCAGGTGTTTTGTTCCAATAATAAAGTCACACCAATCGATTTACTAAGTCACATAATCGTTTTACAAATACACATAATCGATTTGGCCACAAACTGAGAGTTCACTGTGATTTCAAAATATTTGTTTCAATCGATTTGCCAATCGATTGTGTTTAAAACAGGAACTTACCTTATTTCATGTTAATCGGAGTGCCAATCGATTTGGTAGTATTTTTCTGAAAAGTTCTTACCAGTTGTTTAGTTCAATCGATTTCCCAATCGATTGATACCAAACTTAACATGATTGAAATTCTCACAATAGATTGTCCAATCGATTGTGTTTGTCACAGGTCATGTTACTTTTGAAATATTATTTAAGCAATCGATTTGCCAATCGATTAGCCTAGTAAATGGATTGTCCCTGTGACTTACCCAATCGATTTGTTTCAATCAGTTTTTACTTTGTGATGTGCACAATCAATTTGCCAATCGATTAGCATGCAAATCAGGTTGCCACTGACTTGCACAATTTTTATTTCTGATTGTGCCAATCGATTTCCTAATCGATTGTGTAACCACAAACAGTATGTTTCCTTACAACCCTTTTACGAAATAGATTTCCCAATTGATTTGCTCAGTAGATTTTCAAATTCAGTTGATTTCTTAAGTTCCAAGCAATTTGTCTCAAGTATGTAGGGTTGAGTTGTTGTTCCTGAAATCTTGCTCAGTTAAAATGTTAGATTTATCATATGATGTATGAACATTGTATGTTTGTTAGTTATGTCAAAATTAGGATTAAGAGGACTAAAGTCCAACATTTGTGTCATTGGATGAACATTTAGGTCATTTTTGTCCTCCCTAGGCTTATTCTAGTCCAATTAGGGTTTTTAACCAATCTTGTGCATCCAATAGGTGTGTTTGTGTCATTGGATGAACATTTAAGACATTTTCGTCCTCCATAGACTTATACTTGTCCAATTAGGGTTTTTAACCAATCTTGTGCATCCAATAAGTTCATTTGTGTCATTGGATGAACATTTAGGTCACTTTCGTCCTCCCTAGGCTTATTCTTGTCCAATTAGGGTTTTTAAACAATCTTGTGCATCCAATAGGTGAGTTAGTTTATTTCGATGATCATTTAGATCATTTTCGTCCTCCCTAGGTTTATTCTAGTCCAATTAGGGTTTTTAACCATTCTTGTGCATCTAATAGGTGTGTTTGTGTCATTGGATGAACATTTAAGACATTTTTGTCCTCCATAGAGTTATACTTGTCCAATTAGGGTTTTTAACCAATCTTGTGCATCCAATTAGTGCATTTGTGTCATTGGATTAACATTTAGGTTATTTTCGTCTTCCATAGGCTTATTCTGGTCCAATTTGGGTTTTTAACCAATCTTGTGCATCCAATAGGGATGTTTGTTTCATTGGATGAACATTTTGTACTTTTTCGTCCTCCATAGGCTTGTTCTTGTCCAATTTGGGTTTTCAAACAATCTTCTGCATCCAATAGGTGTGTTTGTGTCATTGGATGAACATTTAGGTCCTTTCGTCCTCCCTAGGCTTTTTCTAATCCAATTAAGGTTTTTAACTAATCTTGTGCATCCAATCAGTTCATATATATCATTGGATGAACATTTAGGTCATTTTCTTCCTCCCTAGGCTTATTCTTGTCCAATTAGGGTTTTTAAACAATCTTGTGCATCCATTAGGTGAGTTTGTGTAATTGGATGAACATTGAGGTCATTTTCGTCCTCCCTAGGCCTATTCTAGTCCAATTAGGGTTTTTAACCAATCTTGTGCCTCCAATCATTTCATTTGTGTCATTGGATGAACATTTAGGTCATTTACGTCGTCCTAGGCTTATTCTTGTCCAATTATGGTTTTTAACCAATCTTGTCCATCCAATAGGTGTGTTTGTGTAATTGGATGAACATTTAGGTCATTTACGTCGTCCTAGGCTTATTCTTGTCCAATTATGGTTTTTAACCAATCTTGTCCATCCAATAGGTGTGTTTGTGTAATTGGATGAACATTTAGGTCATTTTCGTCCTCACAAGGCATATTCTTGTCCAATTAGAGTTTTTAACTAATCTTGTGCATCCAATCAGTTCATATATGTCATTGGATGAACATTTAGGTCCTTTCGTCCTCCCTAGGCTTATTCTTGTCCAATTAGGGTTTTTAACCAATCTTGTGCATCCAATAGGTGTGTTTGTATCATTGGATGAACATTTAGATCATTTTCTTCCTCCCTAGACTTATTCTTGTCCTATTAGAGTTTTTAAACAATCTTGTGCATCCAATAGGTGTGTTTGTATCATTGGATGAACATTTAGATCATTTTCTTCCTCCCTAGACTTATTCTTGTCCTATTAGAGTTTTTAAACAATCTTGTGCATCCAATAGGTGTGTTTGTGTCATTGGATGAACATTTAGGTCCTTTTCGTCCTCCCTAGGCTTTTTCTAGTCCAATTAGGGTTTTTAACCAATCTAGCGCATCCAATTGGTGTGTTTGTGTCATTGGATGAACATTTAGGTTATTTTCGTCCTCCCTGGGCTTATTTTTGTCTAATTAGGGTTTTCAAACAATCTTGTGCATCCAATAGATGGGTTTGTGTTGTTAAAAGAACATTTAGGTCATTTTCGTCCTCTCTAGGCTTATTCTAGTCCAATAGGGTTTTTAACCAATCTTTTGCATCCAATAGGTGTGTTTATGTCATTGGATGATCATTTAAGACATTTTCGTCCTCCATAGACTTATACTTGTCCAATTTGGGTTTTTAAACAATCTTCTGCATCCAATAAGTTCATTTGTTTCATTGGATGAACATTTAGGTCATTTTCGTCCTCCCAAGGCTTATTCTTGTCCAATTAGGGTTTTTAACCAATCGTTTGCATCCAATAGGTGTGTTTGTGTAATTGGATGAACATTTAGGTGATATTCGTCCTCCCTAGACTTACTCTTGTCCAATTAGGGTTTTTAACTAATTTTGAGCATCCAAACAGTTCATATATGTCATTGGATGAACATTTAGGTCATTTTCTACCTCCATAAACTTATTTTTGTCCAATTAGGGTTTTTAAACAATCTTGTGCATCCAATAGGTGGGTTTGTGTAATTGGATGAACATTTAGGTCATTTTCGTCTTCTCTAGGCTTATTCTAGTCCAATTAGGGTTTTTAACCAATCTTGTACATCCAATCAGTTCATTTGTGTCATTGGATGAACATTTAGGATATTTTCGTCCTCCATAGGTTTATTCTTGTCCAATTAGAGTTTTTAAATAATCTTGTGCATCCAATCAGTACATATATGTCATTGGATGAACATTTAGGTCCTTTTCGTCCTCCCTAGGCTTTTTCTAGTCCAATTAGGGTTCTTAACCAATCTTGTGCATCCAATAGGTGTGTTTGTATCATTGGATAAATATTTAGGTCATTTTCGTCCTCCATAGGCTTATCCTTGTCCAATTAGGGTTTTCATACAATCTTGTGCTTCCAATAGGAGTGTTTCTGTCGTTGGATGAACATTTAAGTAATTTTCGTACTCCCTAGGCTTATTCTCGTCCAATTAGGGTTTTTAACCAATGTTGTGCATCCAGTAGTTGTGTTTGTGTAATTGGATGAACATTTAGGTCATTTTCGTCCTCCCTAGGCTTATTCTTGTCCAATTAGGGTTTTTAAACAATCTTGTGCATCCAATGGGTGTATTTGTGTCATTGGATGAACATTTCAGGTATTTTCGTCATCCATAGACTTATTCTTGTTCAATTAGGGTTTTTAACCAATCTTGTGCATCCAATAGGTGTGTTTGTGTCATTGGATGAACATTTAGGTCATTTTTGTCCTCCCTGGGCTTATTCAAGTCCAATTAGGGTTTTTAACCAATCTGGTGCATCCAATAGGTGCGTTTCGGTCATTGGATGAACATTTAATACATTTTCGTCCTCCACAGACTTATACTTGTCCAATTAGGGTTTTTAACCAATCTTGTGCATCCAATAGGTGTTTGAGTGTCACTGGATGAACATTTAGGTCTTTTTCGTCCTACCTAGGCTTATTCTTGTCCAATCAGTCTTTTTTAACTAATCTTGTGCATCCAATCAGTTCATATATGTCATTGGATGAACATTTAGGTCATTTTCGTCCTCCCTAGTCTTATTCTTGTCCAATTAGGGTTTTTAAAAAATCTTGTGCATCGAATACGTGTGTTTGTGTCATTGAATGAACATTTAGGTCATTTTCGTCTTCCTTAGGCTTAATCTAGTCCAATGAGGATTTTTTAACCAATCTTGTGCATCCAATAGGTGTGTTTGTGTCATTGGATTAACATTTAGGTTATTTTCGTCCTCCCTAGGCTTATTCTTGTCCAATTATGGTTTTTAACCAATCTTGTCCACCCAATAGGTGTCTTTGTGTCATTGGAAGAACATTTAGGTTATTTTCGTCCTCCCTAGGCTTATTCTTGTCCAATTATGGTTTTTAACCAATCTTGTCCACCCAATAGGTGTCTTTGTGTCATTGGAAGAACATTTAGGTTATTTTCGTCCTCCCTAGGCTTATTCTTGTCCAATTATGGTTTTTAACCAATCTTGTCCACCCAATAGGTGTCTTTGTGTCATTGGAAGAACATTTAGGTTATTTTCGTCCTCCCTAGGCTTATTCTTGTCCAATTATGGTTTTTAACCAATCTTGTCCACCCAATAGGTGTCTTTGTGTCATTGGAAGAACATTTAGGTTATTTTCGTCCTCCCTAGGCTTATTCTTGTCCAATTATGGTTTTTAACCAATCTTGTCCACCCAATAGGTGTCTTTGTGTCATTGGAAGAACATTTAGGTTATTTTCGTCCTCCCTAGGCTTATTCTTGTCCAATTATGGTTTTTAACCAATCTTGTCCACCCAATAGGTGTCTTTGTGTCATTGGAAGAACATTTAGGTTATTTTCGTCCTCCCTAGGCTTATTCTTGTCCAATTATGGTTTTTAACCAATCTTGTCCACCCAATAGGTGTCTTTGTGTCATTGGAAGAACATTTAGGTTATTTTCGTCCTCCCTAGGCTTATTCTTGTCCAATTATGGTTTTTAACCAATCTTGTCCACCCAATAGGTGTCTTTGTGTCATTGGAAGAACATTTAGGTTATTTTCGTCCTCCCTAGGCTTATTCTTGTCCAATTATGGTTTTTAACCAATCTTGTCCACCCAATAGGTGTCTTTGTGTCATTGGAAGAACATTTAGGTTATTTTCGTCCTCCCTAGGCTTATTCTTGTCCAATTATGGTTTTTAACCAATCTTGTCCACCCAATAGGTGTCTTTGTGTCATTGGAAGAACATTTAGGTTATTTTCGTCCTCCCTAGGCTTATTCTTGTCCAATTATGGTTTTTAACCAATCTTGTCCACCCAATAGGTGTCTTTGTGTCATTGGAAGAACATTTAGGTTATTTTCGTCCTCCCTAGGCTTATTCTTGTCCAATTATGGTTTTTAACCAATCTTGTCCACCCAATAGGTGTCTTTGTGTCATTGGAAGAACATTTAGGTTATTTTCGTCCTCCAGGGTTTTTAAACAATCTTGTGCATCCAATAGGTGAGTTTGTGTATTTGGATGAACATTTAGGTCATTTTCGTCCTCCCTAGGTTTATTCTAGTCCAATTAGGGTTTTTAACCAATCTTGTGCATCCAATAAGTTCATTT
>NC_021164.2:33368908-33370332 GCF_000331145.2 Cicer arietinum
GTCATTGGATGAACATTTAAGACATTTTCGTCCTCCATAGACTTATACTTCTCCAATTAGGGTTTTTAACCAATCTTGTGCATCCAATAGGTGTATGTGTGTCATTGGATGAACATTTAGGTCATTTTTGTCCTCCCTAGGCTTATTCTTGTCCAATAAGGGTTTTTAACTAATCTTGTGCATCCGATCAGTTCATATATGTCATTGGATGAACATTTAGGTCATTTTCGTCCTCTCTAGTCTTATTCTTGTCCAATTAGGGTTTATAAAAAATCTTGTGCATCGAATAGGTGTGTTTTTGTCATTGAATGAACATTTAGGTCATTTTCGTCTTCCATAGGCTTATTCTAGTCCAATTAGGATTTTTTTAACCAATCTTGTGCATCCAATAGGTGTGTTTGTGTCATTGGATGAACATTTAAGTCATTTTCGTCCTCCATAGATTTATTCTAGTTCAATTAGGATTTTTAACCAATCTTGTGCATCGAAAAAGTTCATTTGTTGCATTGGATGAACATTTAGGTAATTTTCGTCCTCCCTAGGTTTATTCTAGTCCAATTAGGGTTTTTAACCAATCTTGTGCATCCAATAGGTATGTTTGTGTCATTGGATGAACATTTAGGTCATTTTCGTCCTCCCTAGGCTTATTCTTGTCCAATTAGGGTTTTAACTAATCTTGTGCATCCAATCAGTTCAAATATGTCACTGGATGAACATTTAGATCATTTTCGTCCTCCCTTGGCCTATTCTTGTCCAATTAGGGTTTTTAAACAATCTTGTGCATCCAATAAGTGAGTTTGTGTATTTGGATGAACATTTAGGTCATTTTCGTCCTCCCTAGGTTTATTCTAGTCCAATTAGGGTTTTTAACCATTGGATTAACATTTAGGTTATTTTTGTCCTCCCTAGGCTTATTCTTGTCCTATTAGGGTTTTTAACCAATCTTGTACATCCAATAAGTTCATTTGTGTCATTGGATGAACATTTAGGTCATTTTCGTCCTCCCTAGGTTTATTCTAGTCCAATTAGGGTTTTTAACAATTCTTGTGCATCTAATAGGTATGTTTGTGTCATTGGATGAACATTTAAGACATTTTCTTCCTCCATAGACTTATACTTGTCCAATTAGGGTTTTTAACCATTGGATTAACATTTAGGTTATTTTTGTCCTCCCTAGGCTTATTCTTGTCCAATTAGGGTTTTTAACCATTGGATTAACATTTAGGTCATTTTCGTCCTCCCTAGGCTTATTCTAGTCCAATTTGGGTTTTTAACCAATCTTGTGCATCCAATAGGTGTGTTTGTGTGATTGGATTAACATTTTGGTATATTTCGTCTTCCATATGCTTATTCTTGTCCAATTTGGTTTTTCAAACAATCTTCTGCATCCAATAGCTGTGTTTGTGTCATTGGATGAACATTTA
>NC_021164.2:33370832-33372921 GCF_000331145.2 Cicer arietinum
TCAGCACAATCAATTGACGAATCGATTGAAGCTATATTTTTAAGTTACAGAAAGGATTCAGCTCATTGCCAAATCGATTAGGACTGTGATTATGAAGTCGACTGAGCAATCGATTGTTTTGATCTCGTTGTTGGAACAAAACCCCTATAATCGATTACTCAATCGATTCTGATATAATCATAGTATCAGTTCTGATTTATGTATTAATAGAATCGATTGGCAAATCGGTTCATTCTTATATGTTCAAGACTTAAGAAAAACAAGACCTGCGAAATGCGATTGGGCAATCAATTTAACCAGCCTTAAAACATTATAAAATCGATTGAGCAATCTATTGTCCTGGTATTTTCTTTGAATATATATAAGCTGATTCGATCACTTTTGAAAATAACTTTTTACAATCTTTGAAAATCTTTGACATACCTTTTGGAAAACTTTTACAACCTTTGAACAACTTTGATAAACACTTTGAGAGAAACGTTTTACAACCACACAAACATTCATTGCCCAAATACTTTTTGTGTGAGAACCAATATAGTGATTGAGTCAAAGTCTTGATACTTCTTTAATTCTTTGTAAAAGACAACTCTTTGTAATTGAAGGTTTAGAAAATCCAGTTTGGAAACTAGTGGCTATCTTCGTTGGTGTGAGATCATCAAGAAGAAGTTTTACTTCGATCTTGTGTGAGTTTGGGGATTGACTCCAAGGATCAAGTGGTAGACAAATAGAAGTGAGTGTGAGTTAGATAGATAGGCTTGGAGGAAGCTGGACAATCTGCAAAAGGATCTCAATTCATTCTATTTGAAAAAGGCTGAAATCTTGTTGGATTTCAGGACTGGATGTAGGCTGTCAAACTGAAAGCTGAACTAGTATAAATCTTGGTGCACTCTCTCTTATCTCTCTTTACTTTTCATGTTAATCTTGTATGTGATCTTAAATTTCCGCTGTGTATAATCTGTATGAATCTTGCATTATTAGTATAGGAATTAAAATTGAACAAGTTGGATTTGATCTTAATTCTCTTATTCTTAATCAAAAGAAGTCATATTTTTCCAACACCAATAAGTTAATTTGTGTCATTGGATGAACATTTAGGTCATTTTCTTCCTCCCTAGGCTTATTCTTGTCCAATTAGAGTTTTTAACCAATCTTGTGCATCCAATAAGTTCATTAGTGTCATTAGATGAACATTTAGGTCATTTTTATTCTCCCTAGGTTTATTCTAGTCCAATTAGGGATTTTAACCAATCTTGAGCATCCAAAAGGTGTGTTTGTGTCATTGGATTAACATTTAGGTCATTTTCGTCCTCCCTAGGCTTATTCTTGTCCAATTAGGGTTTTAAACCAATCTTGGGCATCCAATAAGTTCATTTGTGTCATAGGATTAACATTTAGGTGATTTTTGTCCTCCCTAATCCTATTCTTGTCCAATTAGCGGTTCCAACCAACCTTGACTGTGTAGAACCTATTAGGGAAGATGATTTACCCAAAGAATGGAAGTTTACCAAAAACCATCCCATAGACAACATGATTGGAGAGATTTCAAAGGAGTTTCAACTAGAAAATCCCTTAGAGAATTTTGCAACCTTACTGCCTTTGTTTCTCAAATAGAACCCAAAAACATAAAGGAAGCTCTTATGGACCATGACTAGATAGTAGCCATGAAAGAAGAGCTCAATCAGTTTGAGAGAAAACAAGTGTGGACTCTAGTTCCAAAACCAGAAGATAAACATGTCATAGGAACTAGGTGGGTGTTTAGAAACAAAATGGATGAGAATGGTGTTATTACTAGGAATAAAGCTAGGTTAGTGGCCAAGGGTTACAACCAAGAAGAGGGAATAGACTATGATGAAACCTATGCCCCAGTAGCTAGACTAGAAGCCATTACAATCCTGCTTGCTTATGCATGTATAATGGACTTTAAACTTTATCAAATGGATGTTAAAAGTGCCTTTTTAAATGGAGACTTTCAAGAGGAAGTTTTTGTGAGTCAAACACCTGGTTTTGAAGATCCTAAGCTTCCAAATCATGTGTTTAAACTGACAAAAGCCCTCTATGGCTTGAAACAAGCTCCAAGAGCTTGGTATGA
>NC_021164.2:33373324-33382219 GCF_000331145.2 Cicer arietinum
GCTAGTAGACCAGATATCATGTTTAGTGTGTGCATGTGTGCTAGATACCAAGCCAATCCAAAGGAATCCCACCTTAGTGCAGTCAAGAGGATTTTTAGATATCTCATAGGAACCAAAAATCTAGGTTTGTGGTATCCTAAGGGATCTACTTGCACTCTAGTTGATTATTCTGATTCTGATTTTGCTGGATGCAATTTGGACAGAAAGAGTACATCTGGTACTTGCCAACTACTAGGGAACTCTCTTATCTCTTGGCATAGCAAGAAACAAAACAGTGTTGCACTCTCAACTGCTGAAGCTGAGTATGTAGCTGCTGGTAGCTGTTGTGCACAGATTATTTGGATGCAACAACACCTCTCAGATTTTGGTGTTGATCTAGGTACAGTGCCCATTATGTGTGATAATACTAGTGCTATTAATATCACTAAGAACCCTGTCATGCATTCTAGGACTAAGCACATAGAGATTAGGCATCACTTCCTTAGAGACCAATACCAACAGGGCAAGATTAGGCTGGAATATGTCAATACAACTGATCAGTTGGCTGACATTTTCACCAAGGCCTTGCCCAAGGACAGTTTCTTCTTTATAAGAATGAAACTTGGTATTATGGATCTTAATGAAATCTGATCAATATGACCAAATCGATTGCTACATCGATTATTCTGTGACCAGATAGGACAAATGCATTACAAATTCGATTGGATAATCGATTTATGATGCACAGTGTTTTAAATTGTCAAAATTGGAAACACGATAATCGATTGCATAGTCGATTTGTTTGGTACTTAGTGTTTTATTTCTCTATGTCACGATCACTGGAATCGATTGATCACATCTCAGAAGCATGATTGTTGAAGTTTGCTTTACCTCAATCGATTGGTAAATCGATTATATATTTGGAAAATGGTTTAAAGAATTGATTGGATAATTGATTGTTTGGTCAAGTCATCTACAAATTTGAGAAGTATTTCAGACTCAAACCCGAGCATCGATTGGGAAATCGATTGGATCAACTTTGTTTTGGACCTGAACTTATGACAATCGATTTGGGAATTGACGTTGAGTTTTGAAGTTTTCTGAACATAGAAGGCAATCGATTTGGACATCGATTTAGTAAAGAAGGATAAGTTACAAAATCGATTTGGAAATCGATTGACAAGATGGCCGTTGAGAAAAATTATACCAGTTGGAAGTGAATGTAACTGATACTTTTTTTAAACAACGTTAACCTAATCGATTGGGCAATCGATTTGGTAAACCCAGAAGTGAAAAACAATCGATAGGGCAATCGATTCTGCACAGTGCTATAAAAATCCTAAATCGATTTCACAATCTATTTTCATATTCTGCTCTCAGTTCACTCATCCAACTTCAAATTTTTCTGCATCTAATCCTTCTGAGTCATCAATCTTCAATCAACAAACTACAATGGCTTGCGTAAAACAAACAGCAAGGCGTCCGTCTTCCTCATCAAAATCCATTTAACTAGATTCATCTTCTACTTCAAGTGGAAGAACACCTTCACCTCCTCCACCTCCTTCACCTCCAGCCAAAAGGGACTCCATACCCACACACAAGGTTTTGGATAAGGATAAAGGAAAAGAAGTTGCTACTTCTCAGGAACCTACTAAGAAGAGGAAAGCTCCTCAAAAGGAAAAACTAATAGGTGATGCTATGAAGGGAGCCACCCAGAAGAAGAAGAAGACCTCCACTCAACCAAAGAAGGTTCTGCCTTCTAAAGATAAACAAGTTGAAGGCAAGTCTCTTCCTGATTCATTCTTGAAGAGAAAAATCCAAGAAGCAAGGACCTTGGATTTTGCATATTTTGATTCAAATGGTTTTACCTTCCGAAACCATTTGAGATTTCACGGTTTGGCAGATTTTCTTTCTTGCTCACTGGAGATTTACCCGAAGTTAATAAGAGCATTCTACTCTACTTTCATTCTAACAAAAACTGGATTTGCCGCTGAAGTTAAAGGCAAGAGGAATTCTCTAAGTTAACTGGTCTACCATTATGTGGGTACACCATTGATGGAAGAGCAGTAGATGCTCCTGATGATGAAGGTTGGGAATCATCAGTGGACAAGCATGCGGCAACACAAGAGCTGATGATCGAAGGATTTGTTGAGAAGGTTTCCCTTCCAACAAGTCAAATGAAAGTTCATCACCGGATGCTTTTGTACGTGTTAACACGGATGTTAGTACCTCGAGCTGGAAATCACGCAGTTGTACAGCGGCTGGACATAATCCTGCTATGGGGACTGTACAAAGAGCTCAGGATGAGCTGGGCTTGGATTGTGCTGCTGAATATGTTCGAATCGGCACAAGGCAAGCATCTACTACCCTATCCCCAACTGGTTACGAAGATTCTGAGGCATTTCAAGGTGTCTCTGGGCAATGAAGAATCTATCAAAACCACCCTAACATTTGGTGAATCAATAGTGAACCAAATGCAGCTAAAGCGTATCAATGGCATATGGACAAGAGCTCCGACTACTACTGAACAACCACAACCAAGTGTGGAACCGACTGAGCCTGCTGAAGCACAATCTGAGATTATGGCTAAGCTGTTGGAGCTGATAGCATCACAGGCTGCCCACAGTGCAAAGATGGAGGCCTCTCTACAAAAGCTTCAAGCAACTTTGGACTCCGTAGTTCAAGATGTTGCTGCAATCCAAGAGCACTTGGGGCTCAAAATGTCTTTTGAAGACATTGTTGAGATTGGAAGACAAGCAACCGAAGATCCAAACCAACCCAACTTAGATAGCTTTGAACCTCATGAGGAGGATGCACTTGAGAAAGACGCAAAAATGTGTAGTGTTATTAGGTGTCATAGTAATAAGTTAAGTAGACTAATCACTATGGTCTCACACTTAAGCCTTTGCCAATGAATATAAATCAATCAACCAATAAGTCAATTGATGAATCAATTGATAAATCGATTGTCTGACCCAGAACAAGTGTTTGCACTACACAAATCTATTGGACAATCGATTGGGAAATCAATTGATTAATCGATTTTACAAGTCACAGAACCAACCATGTATGGAATCAATCGATTGACAAATCGATTGTGACCAAGTTTTTAATTCAGGAATAAGTTATGTGATCCAACAAATCGATTGGGACATCAATTGATTTAGTTTTCTTAAACTCCAAGTTTGAGGCAATCGATTGCAGTTAATCATTTATCAGAACCTTTTTGAATAAATCGATTGGCAAATAGATTTTGACAAAATAGCTGAGGTTCTATAACAGGCACAGTCGATTGGCAAATCGATTGAAGTTTATGTCTGAGCCACTTTGATCAGCACAATCGATTGATGAAAAAGTCTGATTCACTGTGATCAGCACAATCGATTGACGAATCGATTGAAGCTATTTTTTTAAGTTACAGAAAGGATTCAGCTCATTGCCAAATCGATTAGGACTGTGATTATGAAGTCGACTAAGCAATCGATTGTTTTGATCTCGTTGTTGGAACAAAACACCTATAATCGATTACTCAGTCGATTCTGATATAATCATAGTATCAGTTCTGATTTATGTATTAAAAGAATCGATTAGCAAATCGATTCATGCTTATATGTTCAAGACTCAAGAAAAACAAGACCTGAGAAATGCGATTGGGCAATCGATTTAACCAGCCTTAAAACATTATAAAATCGATAGAGCAATCGATTGTCCTAGTATTTTCTTTGAATATATATAAGCTGATTCAATCACTTTTGAAAATAACTTTTCACAATCTTCAAAATTTTTGACATACCTATTGGAAAACTTTTACAACCACACAAACATTCATTGCCCAAATACTTTTTGTGTGAGAACCAATATAGTGATTGAGTCAAAGTCTTGATACTTCTTTAATTCTTTGTAAAAGACAACTCTTTGTAATTGAAGGTTTAGAAAATCCAGTTTGGAAACTGGTGGCTATCTTCGTTGGTGTGAGAACATCAAGAAGAAGTTTTACTTCGATCTTGTGTGAGTTTGGCGATTGACTCCAAGGATCAAGTGGTAGAGAAATAGAAGTGAGTGTGAGTTAGATAGATAGGCTTAGAGGAAGCTGGACAATCTGTAAAAGGATCTCAATTCATTCTATTTGAAAAAGGTTGAAATCTTGTTGGATTTCAGGACTGGATGTAGGCTGTCAAACTGACAGCTGAACCAGTATAAATCTTGGTGCACTCTCTCTTATCTCTCTATACTTTTCATGTTAATCCTGTATGTGATCTTAAATTTCCGCTGTGTATAATCTGTATGAATCTTGCATTATTAATATAGGAATTAAAATTGAACAAGTTGGATTTGATCTTAATTCTCTTATTCTTAATCAAAAGAAGTCATATTTTTCCAACACCAATAAGTTCATTTGTGTCATTGGATGAACATTTAGGTCATTTTCTTCCTCCCTAGGCTTATTCTTGTCCAATTAGAGTTTTTAACCAATCTTGTGCATCCAATAAGTTCATTAGTGTCATTAGATGAACATTTAGGTCATTTTCATTCTCCCTAGGTTTATTCTAGTCCAATTAGGGATTTTAACCAATCTTGAGCATCCAAAAGGTGTGTTTGTGCCATTGGATTAACATTTAGGTCATTTTGGTCCTCCCTAGGCTTATTCTTGTCCAATTAGGGTTTTAAACCAATCTTGGGCATCAAATAAGTTCATTTGTGTCATAGGATTAACATTTAGGTGATTTTTGTCCTCCCTAATCTTATTTTTGTCCAATTAGCAGTTTTAACCAATCTTATGCAGCCAATAGTTGTGTTTGTGTCATTTGATGAACATTTAGGACTTTTTGCGTCCTTCCTAGACTTATTCTTGTCCAATTTGGGTTTTTAACTAATCTTGTGCATCCAATAAGTGTGTTTTTGTCATTGGATGAACATTTAGGTAATTTTCGTCCTCCCTAAGCTTATTCTTGTCCAATTAGGGTTTTTAACCAATCTGGTGCAGCCAATAATTTCATTTGTGTCATTGGATGAACATTTATGTCGTTTTTGTCCTCCCTAGGCTTATTCTTGTCCTCCCTAGGCTTATTTTTGTCCAATTAGGGTTTTTAACCAATCTTGTGCTTCCAATAAGTTCAGTTTTGTCATTGGATGAACATTTAGGTTATTTTCGTCCTCCCTAGGCTTATTCTTGTCCAATTAGGGTTTGTAACCAATCTTGTGCATCCAATAAGTTCATTTGTGTCATTGGATGAACATTTAGGTTATTTTCGTCCTCCCTAGGCTTATTTTTGTCCAATTAGGGTTTTTAACCAATCTTGTGCTTCCAATAAGTTCAGTTTTGTCATTGGATGAACATTTAGGTCATTTTCGTCCTCCTTAGGTTTGTTCTAGTCCAATTAACGTTTTTAATCAATCTTGTGCATCCAATAGGTATGTTGGTGTCATTGGATGTACATTTCGGTCATTTTCGTCCTCCCTAGGCTTATTCTTGTCCAATTAGGGTTTTTAACCTGTCTTGTGCATCCAACAAGTTCATTTGTGTCATTGGATTAACATTTCGGTCATTTTCATCTTCCCTAGGTTTATTCTAGTCCAATAAGGGTTTTTACCCAATGTTGTGCATCCAATTGGTATATGTGTCATGAGATGAACATTTAGGTCATTTTCATCCTCCTTAGGCTTATTCTTGTCCAATTAGGGTTTGTAACCAATCTTGTGCATCTAATATATACGTTTGTATTATTGGAATAACATTTAGGTCATTTTCTTCCGCACCAGGTTTATTCTAGTCCAATTAGGGGTTTTAACCAATCTTGTGCATGCAATAGGTGTATTTGTGTCATTGGATGAACATTTAGGTCATTTTGGTCCTCCATAGACTTATTCTTGTCCAACTAGGGTTTTTAACCAATCTTGTGCATCCAATAGGTGTGTTTGTGTCATTGGATGGGCATTTAGGTCCTTTTCGTCTTCCCTAGGTTTATTCTTGTCCATCTAGGGTTTTTAAACAATCTTGTGCATCCAATAGGTGTGTTTGTGACATTGGATGAACATTTAGCTCATTTTCGTCCTCCCTAGGCTTATTTTTTTTCCAATTAGGGTTTTTAACCAATCTTGTGCATCCAATAAGTTAATTTGTATCATCGGATTAACATTTAGGTTATTTTCGTCCATCCTAGGTTTATTATAGTCCAATTAGGGTTTTTAACCAATCTTGTGGATCCAATAGGTGTGTTTGTGTCATTGGATGAACATTTAGGTCATTTTCGTCCTCCCTGGGCTTAATCTTATCAAATTAGAGTTTTTAACCAATCTTGTGCATCCAATAAGTTCATTTGTATCATTGGATTAACATCTAGGTCATTTGCGTCCACTTTAGGTTTATTCTTGTCCAATTAGGGTTTTTAACCAATCTTGTTCATCCAATAAGTATGTTTGTGTCATTGAATGATCATTTCGGTCATTTTCGTTCTCCCTAGGCTTATTCTTGTCCAATTAGGGTTTTAACTCGACTTGTGCATCCAATAAGTTCATTTGTGTCATTGGATTAACATTTAGGTCATTTTCTTCCTCCCTAGGCTTATTCTTGTCCAACTAGGATTTTAACCAATCTTGTGCATCCAATAGGTGTGTTTGTGTCATTGGATGATCATTTAGCTCATTTTCGTCCTCCCTAGGCTGGTTCTTGTCCAATTAGGGTTTTTAACCAATCTTTTGCAGAATGTCATCAACATAAATTTAGACAAGCATAATGTATTTTCCCTTTTTCTTTATAAAGAGTGTTTTATCAACATTTCCTCTTAAATAATTTTGCTGTATGAGGAAATTACTGAGTTTTTGATACCAAGCTCTTGGAGCTTGTTTCAATCCTCAAATCCTGAAGGTTGACTAACATAAACCTCCTCTTGGATATCTCCATTCAGAAAAGCAGTCTTTACATCCATTTGATACAATTTAAAATCCAGGATAAAAGCATAAGCAAGCAAAATCCTAATTGCTTCTAATCTGGCTACAGAAGTATAAGTCTCATCATAGTCAATACCTTCCTCCTAGTTGTAGCCTTTAGCAACTAGTCCAGCCTTATTTCTTGTTATTACTCCATTCTCATCCATCTTATTCCTAAACACCCATCTAGTTCCAATAATATGTTTGTTTTCTGGTTTAGGAACTAAGATCCATACTTTGTTTCTCTCAAATTGATTAAGCTCTTCTTGCATGCCTATTATCCAAGAGAGATTCTTTTATATTCTTAGGTTCTACTTGAGAAACAAAAGTTGTGAAATTACAGAAGTGTCTAAGGGATTTTCTAGTAGCAACCCCTTTAGAAATTTCTCCTATGATGTTGTCAATAGGATGGTTCTTGTTGAATTTCCATTCCTTAGGTAAGTCATCTTCCCTTATAGGTTCTATATAATCATTGTCAGTTGGAGGTAATGTTTCATTTGGTTCTTTTGGATCTGATTCTACAATTTCATCAAGAGAATCACCAACTGTAAGAGGGGTATTGTTCAAGTTTTTGGTAAACATTTCATCAAATTTTACATGAACAGATTCCTCTATAGTTTTAGTTCCTTTATTGTAGATCCTATAGGCCTTACTAGATTGTGAATATCCTAGAAAAATTCCCTCATCTGCCTTAGAGTCAAATTTCCCTAGATGCTCCATTCCATTATTCAGTACAAAACACTTGCATCCAAAGACTCTAAAGTAGGCAATGTTTGGTTTTCTACCTTTGTATATTTCATAGGGTGTTTTTCTAAGGATAGGCCTAATTATAACTCTATTTATCACATGAGTAGCTGTGTTTATTGCATCAGCCCAAAAGTATTTTGGAAGCTTAGAGTCACTAAGCATTGTTCTAGCAAGTTCTTCTAGAGCTCTTTTCTTCCTTTCTACAACTCCATTTTGTTGTGGAGTTCTTGGGGCTGAGTAAATGTGGTGAATTCCTTTTTGATCACAATAATTGTCAAAAGATTCATTTTGAAATTCTCCACCATGATCACTCTTAATGGAAACTATTTTCTGATTCTTCTCATTTTGAACTTGATTTGCAAATTTTTTGAAAATTGAGAAGGCATTACTTTTTTGAGACAGAAAATAAGTCCAGGTATATCTAGAGAAATCATCAACTAAAACATAGCCATAAAGATTTCCTCCAAAACTTTTTACTTGAGAGGGACCAAATAGATCCATGTGTTGGTGGGAAAGAGGACTTGACTAATTTACTTTTCTCACAGGAGTCACATAATTTGTCCTTAGTAAATTTTCTGTTTGGAAGACCTAGCACTAGTTGTTTGCTAACAAGTTTGTTAAGATGGTTTATATGTATGTGAGCTATTCTCTTGTGCCACAACCAATCTTCATCAGATTTAGATAACAAACATCAAACATTATTTGCAGGCAAAGAGTCAAGATCAATCATGTATATATTATTTACCCTTTCACCTACCAATTTTATGCTATTATCTTCCTTGTGCTCAAGTGTACAAGTATGTGATGTAAAATATACCTGGTAGCCTTTATCGCAAAGCTGACTAATGCTAAGCAAGTTGTGTTTCAAACCTTTTACATAGAGAACATCCTTGATTACCGTTGTTGATTCACTCCCTATGTCTCCAGCACCAAGTATTTTGCCTTTGTTGTTGTCACCATACTTTACATATCCTCCGTCTTTTAAATTAAGAGATATGAATTTTCATTTGTCTCCAGTCATATGCTTGGAACATCCACTGTCTAGGTACCATGAGTGAGTTTTGGATTTCAAGCAGATCTGCAAAACAGAATTCAGACTTTGGTTTTAGGTACTTAATTTAGGTCCGGTCCTTGAGGGTTAGTCTCAATCACACGTTTCTTTCCAAACTTGTCTTCTTTCCATCCCTTGTAAGTAAGCTATTTTACATTAAAAAGAAATAATTCATTTTTTGCAACAAAAAT
>NC_021164.2:33382641-33393039 GCF_000331145.2 Cicer arietinum
CTCCAGTCATATGCTTGGAACATCCACTGTCTAGGTACTATGAGTGAGTTTTGGATGTCAAGCAGATCTGCAAAACAGAATTCAGACTTTGGTTTTAGGTACCCAATTTAGATTGGGTCCTTGAGGGTTAGTCTCAATCACAGGTTTCTTTACTCTCCAAACTTGTTTCCATCCCTTGTCAGCAAGCTTTTTCAGTTTACAATCAAAAGATATATGTCCCTTTTTGCAACAAAAATGGCATGAAAAAGCAGAGGATGTACTTTGAGTTGGTTTAATGAAAACATCATGAATTGGCTTTGATCCAACAAATTTATGATTCTTTTGAGCATTCCTATTTGGTCTATAGCCAATTCCAGATTTTTCATTTGCATTCTTTTGGTTGCCAAGAAGAACATTCAGGTTGTTTCTACCATTAGTAAATTTTGCTAAATCAAATTGTAGTGATTCAACCTTTCTTTCAAGTTCAATAAAACTAGTGAGTTTATTATGTGCTTTCTTTTTCAAAAGTGCATTCATGTCTTCAAGCAACTTATGATCCTTTTTGATTTCTTCATACATCATGCACTGTTTTGCTAACATTTTCTTAGTGCAAATCAATTGTTTCACTACATTAATATGTTCATCATGCAATTCATTGAAAACATCATGCAATTCTTCATAAGAGGGATTAGAGGTAGTACTTACATCGCTATCTGAATCTGAGTTAGTGTTGGCCATTAGACACAAGTTTGCTTCTTCTTCTTATGAAGTTTCAGAAGATTCTTCAACATTGTCATTCCAAGCTATGTAGGCTCTTTTAGGTTTTGAAGATGGTTGATCCTTGCCTTTAGCTTTCACAAACTTGTTTCTATTTTGTAGTTGAAAAAATTCAGATTTAATGTGGCCTGATTTTCCACATTCATAGCAGGTTATCACCTTGCTATCATTTGTCTCATTCTTGCTGAAGCTTTTTGTCTTTGAATTGGATGATTTCTTTGGTTGGATTCCTTTCTTCTTCAGAAATTTCTTGAACTTTCTGACCAGCATTCCGATTTCAGGTTCTTCATCAGTTTCACTCTCGGAATCATCAGTACAAGTTTCTGGTTCAGATTTTACTTTATGAGCTTGAGTTTTCAGAGATAGTCCCTTCCTTTTCCGATCAGTTAGCTCTGACTCATTCAACCGGTGCAGCTCCATTTCATGTTCTCTGAGCTTGCCAAAGAGGGTGGCAATGGTCATGCTTCCAAGATCCTTTGATTCAGCTATTGCAGTGACCTTAGGTTGCCATTGTCTTGTCAAGCATCTCATTACTTTGTTTATTTGTTGCTCATTGTCAATTACTTTCCCTAGAGCATTCAGATTGTTAATGACATGTGTGAACCGTGTCTGCAAGTCATTGATTGACTCATCCTTCTTCATATTGAAGAGTTCATATTCATGCATCAGAGTGTTAGTTTTGGCCCTCTTGACATCAGTTGTGCCTTCATGAGTTTCTTGGAGTGTATCCCACATTTCTTTGGCGGTTTTGCAATTTGATACCCTGAAAAACTCATCAGCACTCAAAGTAAAAGTTATTATATTTTTGGCTTTTGCATTATAGCCAACTCTTTTCTTATCATCAACAGACCAATCAGATCTAGGTTTCTTGATTAATGATCCATCAGTACCAGCAAGTTTAGGCACATAAGGACCATTTTCTAATGCATCTAATATGTCAAGAACACTTGCCTCTAGAAAGATAAGCATTCTTTCTTTCCAGTACATATAAGCAGACCCATTAAAGGCAGGGGGTCTAGTTAAAGAGGCACCTTCGCCCAAGAATTCAGTAGAGGCCATTTTCTTTTTTTGAGAAATAGTCTAAAAGATTAAGCTCTTGATACCAATTGATGGTGGAATGGCCTCTATCCTTAGGAAGTTGTACACAATATTATTAACCAGATTATCCAATTCCTTGCTAAGTGATGAACTTAATATTAAAACCAACTTGTTTAATATTAATTCCAATTTAACAATAATAGATTCCAAAACTTATTCAAAACTGAGATTCAAGAACACATGTATTATCAAGATAAAGAGTATAGAGATAGAGAAGTGTGCACCAGGGATTTTTATACTGGTTCGACTATCTATTCGATAGTCTACATCCAGTCCCGAAATCACTTACTAATTCCAGCCTTTACTAGAAATGAGTTGAGTATGTTTACAGACTTTCCAACACTTCAATGCCTATACATCTAACTCAACATCAATCTACAACAACAACCAATCTATCCTTAAGAACTAATCGCCAAGCTCTAGCAAGATCAGATTGAGATCTCTTTTAGATGATCACACACACTCTAAAAGACGACCACCAGTTTCACAATACTGGATTTCCACACACTTTCTTTTGCAAAGATGGTTCTTTTAAAAAGACTAAAAACACTTGATTCAATCACAATGAAATCTCACACTAAGTAATTGCCAATAATGTTTGTGAGTTGCAATAATTTTTCTCAAAGTGTATTTTTCGAAAAGCTAATGAAATTCTTCAGTTCTTTCTATATTTTAAAAGTTGTGATTGATTCAGTTTATATAGTTTCAGAAAAACTTCAGACAAATCGATTTCCCAATCGATTTTATTAATGCGTATTACGAAATCAATCGATTTCCTAATCGATTTCACATTTCTTGTTTTTCTTGAAATTCTTGAAATAGATGAACTAATCAATTTTTTTTAATGCATATATCAGAAACTGATACTCAGTTCATATCAGAGTCGATTGAATAATCGATTATAATTGTTTTGTTCAAAATGCGAGATCAAACAATCGATTACTTAGTCGATTCACTTTCACTAACATAATCGATTTGGCAATGGGCTAATTTCTCCCATTAACTCAGACACTTAACCAAATCGATTTGCCAATCGACTGATTTGTCCCTGTAACTCAGACCCTTAATCAAATCGATTTGCCAATCGACTGATTTGTCCCTGTAACTCAGGCATTTAATTAAAATCGATGTGCCAATCGATTATGCAATATGTTTCTGATAAATGATGAACTAATTCATTCATGCAATCGATTATCCAATCGATTTCTTTTAATCATAGAACACCGGTCTGATAAAAACATTTAAGTAATCGATTTGCTAATCGATTAACTCAGTGAAAACATTGTTCTATGAATCAGAAAATCGATTAACCAATTGATTAGTAGAAAGCTCGTAACTTAAGAAAAGTGTGTCAATCGATTTCTTTTAATTATAGAACACAGGTCTGATAAAAAAAACATTTCAGTAATCGATTTGCTAATCGATTACCTCAGTGAGAACTTTGTTCTATGAATCAGAAAATCGATTACCCAATTGATTAGCCAATTGATTGATTAACACACTTATTTTATGATTTCAGTTTTAATTGGAAAATATTAGATGAGTGAAATCATAATGATGAATCTAACTAATAAACACTATGAACAATTGACACATTTACACATAATCTTCAAGCCTTGTATGATATGATCAATCTGCGCTTGATTGCTTGAGATCCAAGATTTGTCCAAGTGAAGTGTTTGATTATTTCCTTAAATGTATCTCAACTCAAACTATTACATTAATCAGATAATGCATATACATTGTATGTTTAGAAGTTATATCAAAATCATAGTCAAGGAGGCATATATCTTACATCCAATAGATGTGTTTGTGTCATTGGATGAACATTTCGGTCAATTTCGTCATCCCTTGGCTTATTCATATTCAATTAGGATTTTTAACCAATATTGTCCATCCAATAGGTGTGTTTGTGTCATTGGATGAACATTTAGGTCATTTTTGTCCTCCCTAGGCTTATTCTTGTCCAATTAGGGTTTTTAACCAACCTTGTGTATCCAACAGGTGTGTTTGTGTCATTGGATGAACATTTAGGCCATTTTTGTCATACCTAGGCTTATTCTTGTCCAATTAGGGTTTTTAACCAATCTTGTCCATTCAATAAGTTCATTTGTGTCATTGGATTAACATTTAGGTCATTTTCCCTAGGCTTATTCAATTCCAATTAGGGTTTTTAACCAATTTGTATATCCAATAGGTGAGTTTGTGTCATTGGATGAACATTTAGGTCCTTTTCGTCCTCCCTAGGATTATTCTTGTCCAATTAGAGTTTTTAACAAATCTTGTGCATCCAAAAACTTCATTTGTTTCATTGGATTAACATTTACGTAATTTTCGTCCACCCTAGACATAATCTTGTGCATCCAATAGGTGTGTTTGTGTCATTGGGTGAAAATTGAGTTCATTTTCGTCCTCCCTAGGCTTATTCTTGTCCAATTAGGGATTTTAGACGATCTTGTGCATCCAATAGGTGTATTTGTGTCATTGGATGAAGATTTAAGTCATTTTCGTCCTCCCTAGGCTTATTCTTGTCCGATAGGGGTTTTTAACCAATATTATGCATCCAATATGTGTGTTTGTGTCATTGTATGAAAATTAAGGTCATTTTCGTCATCTCTAGGGTTATTCTAGTCCAATTAGGGTTTTTAACCTATCTTGTGCATCCAATAGGTGTGTTTGTGTCATTGGATGAACATTTTGGTCATTTACGTCCTCCAAAGGCTTATTCTTGTCCAATTAGGGTTTTGAACCAATCTTGTGCATCGAATAAGTTCATTTGTGCATTGGATGAACATTTAGGTCATTTTTGTCCTCCCTGGGCTTATTCTTGTCCAATTAGGGTTTTTAACCTATCTTGTGCATCCAATAGGTGTGTTTGTGTCATTGGATGAACATTTAGGTCATTTTTGTCCTCCCTGGGCTTATTCTTGTCCAATTAGGGTTTTTAACCAACCTGTGCATCCAATAGTTGTGCGTGTGTCATTGGAAGAACATATAGGTCATTTTCGTCCTCCCTAGGCTTATTCCTGTCCAATTAGGGTTTTTAGACAATCTTGTTCATCCTATAGGTGTATTTGTGCATTGGATGAACATTTACGTCATTTTCGTACTCCCTAGGTTTATTCAAGTCCAATTTGGGTTTTTAACCAATCTTGTGCATCGAATAGATGTGTTTGTGTCATTGGATGAACATTTCGGTCAATTTCGATCCCTTGGCTTATTCATGTTCAATTAGGATTTTTAACCAATATTGTGCATCCAATAGGTGTGTTTGTGTCATTGGATGAACATTTAGGTCATTTTCGTCATCCCTAGGCTTATTCTTGTCCAATTAGGGTTTTTAACCAATCTTGTGCATCCAATAAGTTTGTCTGTGCATTGGATGAACATTTAGGTCATTTTCGTCCTCCCAAGGTTTATTCAAGTCCAATTAGGGTTTTTAACCAATCTTGTGCATCCAATAGATGAGTTTGTGTCATTGGATGAACATTTAGGTCATTTTCGTCATCCCTTGGCTTATTCATGTTCAATTAGGGTTTTTTAACCAATATTGTGCATCCAATAAGTTCATTTGTGTCATTGGATTAACATTTAGGTCATTTTCGTCCTCCCAAGGTTTATTCAAGTCCAATTAGGGTTTTTAACCAATCTTGTGCATCGAATAAGTTCATTTGTGTCATTCGATGAACATTTAGGTCATTTTCGTCCTCCCAAGGTTTATTCAAGTCCAATTAGGGTTTTTAACCAATCTTGTGCATCGAATAAGTTCATTTGTGTCATTCGATGAACATTTAGGTCATTTTCGTCCTCCCAAGGTTTATTCAAGTCCAATTAGGGTTTTTAACCAATCTTGTGCATCGAATAAGTTCATTTGTGTCATTCGATGAACATTTAGGTCCTTTTCGTCCTCCCTAGGTTTATTCTTGTCCAACTTGGGTTTTTAACTAATCTTGTGCATCCAATAGGTGTGTTTGTGTCATTGGATGAACATTTATGTTATTTTCTTCCTTCCTAGGCTTATTCTTGTCCAATTAGTGTTTTTAAACAATCTTGTGCATCCAATCTGTGTGTTTGTATCATTGGATGAACATTTAGGTCATTTTCGTCATCCCTAGGCTTATTCTTGTCCAATTAGGGTTTAAACCAATCTTGTCCATTCAATAAGTTTATTTGTGTCATTGGATTAACATTTAGGGCATTTTCGTGTTCCCTAGGCTTATTCAATTCCAATTAGGGTTTTTAACCAATCTTGTATATCCAATAGGTGAGTTTCTGTCATTGGATGATCATTTAGGTCCTTTTCGTCCTCCCTAGGATTATTCTTGTCCAATTAGGGTTTTTAACAAATCTTGTGCATCCAATAAGTTTATTTGTGTCATTGGATTAAGATTTAGGTAATTTTCGTCCACCCTAGACATATTCTTGTCCAATAAGGGTTTGTAAGCAATCTTGTGCATCCAATAAGTGTGTTTGTGTTATTGGGTGAAAATTGAGTTCGATTTCGTCCTCCCTAGACTTATTCTTGTCCAATTAGGGTTTTTAGACGATCTTGTGCATCCAATAGGTATATTTGTGTCTTTGAATGAACATTTAAGTAATTTTCGTCCTTCCTAAGTTTATTCAAGTCCAATTAGGGTTTTTAACCATCTTGGGCATCCAATAGTTGTGCTTGTGTCATAGGAAGAAAATTAGGTCATTTTCGTCCTCCATAGGCTAATTCTTGTCCAATTAGGGTTTTTAACCAATATTATGCATCCAATAGGTGTGTTTAGGTCAATGGATGAACATTTAGGTCATTTTTATCCTCCCTAGGCTTATTCTTGTCCAATTACAGTTATTAACCAATCTTGTGTATCCAACAGGTGTGTTTATGTCACTGGATGAACATTTAGGTCATTTTTGTCATCCCTAGGCTTATTCTTCCCCACTTAGGGTTTTTAACCAATCTTGCCCATTCAATAAGTTTATTTGTGTCATTGGATTAACATTTAGGTCATTTTCGTCTTCCCTAGGATTATTCAATTCCAATTAGGGTTTTTAACCAATCTTGTATATCCAATAGGTGAGTTTGTGTCATTGGATGAACATTTAGGTCCTTTTCGTCCTCCCTAGGATTATTCATGTCCAATTAGGGTTTTTAACAAATCTTGTGAATCCAATAAGTTCATTTGTGTCATTGGATTAACATTTAGGTAATTTCCGTTCTCCTTAGACATATTCTTGTCCAATTAGGGTTTTTAACAAATCTTGTGCATTCAATAAGTTCATTTGTGTCATTAGATTAACATTTAGGTAGTTTTCGTCCTCTCTAGACTTTCTCTTGTCTAATAAGGTTTTTTAAGCAATCTTGTGCGTCCAATACGTGTGTTTGTTTCATTGGATTAACATTCAGTTCATTTTCATCCTCCCTAGGCTTATTCTTGTCCAATTAGGGTTTTTAATCAATCTTGTGCATCCAATAAGTTCATTTGTGTCATTGGATTAACATTTAGGTCATTTTCGTCCTCCCTAGGTTTATTCTTGTCCAATTAGGGGTTTTAACCAATCTTGTGCATCCAATAGGTGTGTTTATGTCATTGGATGAACATTTAGGTCATTTTCGTCCTCCCTAGGTTTATTCTTGTCCAATTAGGGGTTTTAACCAATCTTGTGCATCCAATAGGTGTATTTGTGTCATTGGATGAACATTTATGTTATTTTAGTCCTCCCTAGGCTTATTTTTGTCCAATTAGGGATTTTAACCAATCTTGTGCATCCAATAGGTGTGTTTATGTCATTGGATGAACATCTATGTTATTTTCTTCCTTCCTATGCTTATTCTTGTCAAATTAGTGTTTCTAAACAATCTCGTGCGTCCAATTCGTGTCTTTGTATCTCTGGATGAACATTTAAGTCATTTTCGTCCTCCCTAGTTTTATTTTAGTCCAATTAGGTTTTTTAACCAATCTTGTGCATCCAATAGGTGTATTTGTGTCATTGGATGAACATTTCGGTCATTTTAGTCCTCCCTAGGCTAATTCTTGTCCAATTAGGGGTTTTAACCAATCTTGTGCATCCAATAGGTGTGTTTGTGTCAATGGATGAACATTTAGGTCCTTTTCATCCTCCGTAGGCTTATTCTTGTCTAATTAGCGTTTTTACCCAACCTTGTGCATCCAATAGGTTCATTTGTGTCATTGGATGATCATTTAGTTCATTGTCGTCCTCCCGAGACTTATCCTTGTCCAATCAGGGTTTTTAAGCAATCTTGTGCCAACAGGTGCTTTTATGTCTATGGATGAACATTAAGTTCATTTTCGTCCACCCTAGGCTTATTCTTGTCTAAATATGGTCTTTAGACAATCTTGTGCATCCAGTAGGTGTATTTGTGTCACTGGATTAACATTTAGGTCATTTTCGTCATCCCAATGTTTATTCATGTCCAATTACGGTTTTTAACCAATCTTTCGTATCCAAAAGGTGTGTGTGTGTCATTGGATGAATATTTAGGTCACTTTCATTCTCCATAGGTTTACTCTTGTCCAATTAAGGTTTTTAACCATTCCTGTGCATCCAATAAGTTAATTTGTGTCATTGGATTAATATTTAGGTCATATTTGTCCTCCCTAGGCTTATTCTTCTCCAATTAGGGTTTTTAACCAATCTTGTGCATCCAATAGGTGTGTTTGTGTCACTGGATTAACATTTTAGTCATTTTCGTCCCCCCCTAGCCTTATTCTTGTCCAATTAGGGGTTTTAACCAACCTGTGATCCAATAGTTGTGCTTGTGTCATTGGAAGAACATTTAGGTCATTTTTGTCCTCCCTAGGCTTATTCTTGTCCAATTAGGGATTTTAGACGATCTTGTGCATCCAATAGGTGTATTTGTGTCATTAGATGAACATTTAAGTCATTTCCGTCCTCCCTAAGTTTATTCAAGTCCAATTAGGATTTTTAACCAATCTTGTATATCCAATAGGCGAATTTGTGTCATTGGATTAACATTTAGGTCATTTTCCTCCTCCCTAGGCTTATTCTTGTCCAATAGCGGTTTTTAACCAATATTATGCATCCAATAGGTGTGTTTGTGTCATTGTACGAAAATTTAGGTCATTTTCGTCATCTCTAGGGTTATTCTAGTCCAATAAGGGTTTTTAACCTATCTTGTGCATCCAATAGGTGTGTTTGTGTCATTGGATGAACATTTAGGTCATTTCCGTCCTCCCTAGGCTTATTCTTGTCCAATTAGGGATTTTAGACGATCTTGTGCATCCAATAGGTGTCTTTGGATGAACATTTAGGTCATTTCCGTCCTCCCTAGGCTTATTCTTGTCCAATTAGGGATTTTAGACGATCTTGTGCATCCAATAGGTGTGTTTGTGTCATTGGATGAACATTTAGGTCATTTACGTCCTCCAAAGGCTTATTCTTGTCCAATTAGGGTTTTGATCCAATCTTGTGCATCCAATAAGTTCATTTGTGCATTGGATGAACATTTAGGTCATTTCCGTCCTCCCTAGGCTTATTCTTGTCCAATTAGGGATTTTAGACGATCTTGTGCATCCAATAGGTGTGTTTGTGTCAATGGATGAACATTTAGGTCCTTTTCGTCCTCCCTAGGCTTATTCTTGTCCAATTAGGGATTTTAGACGATCTTGTGCATCCAATAGGTGTGTTTGTGTCAATGGATGAACATTTAGGTCCTTTTCGTCCTCCCTAGGCTTATTCTTGTCCAATTAGGGATTTTAGACGATCTTGTGCATCCAATAGGTGTGTTTGTGTCAATGGATGAACATTTAGGTCCTTTTCGTCCTCCCTAGGCTTATTCTTGTCCAATTAGGGATTTTAGACGATCTTGTGCATCCAATAGGTGTGTTTGTGTCAATGGATGAACATTTAGGTCCTTTTCGTCCTCCCTAGGCTTATTCTTGTCCAATTAGGGATTTTAGACGATCTTGTGCATCCAATAGGTGTGTTTGTGTCAATGGATGAACATTTAGGTCATTTCCGTCCTCCCTAGGCTTATTCTTGTCCAATTAGGGTTTTTAATCCACTTGTGCATCCAATAGTTGTGCGCGTGTCATTGGAAGAACATTTAGGTCATTTTCGTCCTCCCTAGGCTTATTCTTGTCCAATTAGGAATTTTAACCAATCTTGTGCATCCAATAGGTGTATTTGTGTCATTGGATGAACATTTAGGTCATTTTCGTCCTCCCTAGGCTTATTCTTGTCCAATTAGAGTTTTTAGACAATCTTGTGCATCCTATAGGTGTATTTGTGCATTGGATGAACATTTACGTCATTTTCGTACTCCCTAGGTTTATTCAAGTCCAATTTGGGTTTTTAACCAATCTTGTGCATCCAATAGATGTGTTTGTGTCATTGGATGAACATTTCGGTCAATTTCGTCATCCCTTGGCTTATTCATGTTCAATTAGGGTTTTTAACCAATATTGTGCATCCAATAGGTGTCTTTGTGTCATTGGATGAACATTTAGGTCATTTTTGTCCTCCCTAGGCTTATTCTTGTCCAATTAGGGTTTTTAACCAACCTTGTGTATCCAA
>NC_021164.2:33393376-33425797 GCF_000331145.2 Cicer arietinum
ACCAATATTGTGCATCCAATAGGTGTCTTTGTGTCATTGGATGAACATTTAGGTCATTTTTGTCCTCCCTAGGCTTATTCTTGTCCAATTAGGGTTTTTAACCAACCTTGTGTATCCAACAGGTGTGTTTGTCATTGGATGAACATTTAGGCCATTTTCGTCATACCTAGGCTTATTCTTGTCCAATTAGGGTTTTTAACCAATCTTGTCTATCCAATAGGTGAGTTTGTGTCATTGGATGAACATTTAGGTCATTTAGGTCATTTTCGTCCTTCCTAGGCTTATTCTTGTCCAATTAGGGTTTTTAACCAATATTGTGCATCCAATAGGTGTCTTTGTGTCATTGGATGAACATTTAGGTCATTTAGGTCATTTTCGTCCTTCCTAGGCTTATTCTTGTCCAATTAGGGTTTTTAACCAATATTGTGCATCCAATAGGTGTCTTTGTGTCATTGGATGAACATTTAGGTCATTTAGGTCATTTTCGTCCTTCCTAGGCTTATTCTTGTCCAATTAGGGTTTTTAACCAATATTGTGCATCCAATAGGTGTCTTTGTGTCATTGGATGAACATTTAGGTCATTTAGGTCATTTTCGTCCTTCCTAGGCTTATTCTTGTCCAATTAGGGTTTTTAACCAATATTGTGCATCCAATAGGTGTCTTTGTGTCATTGGATGAACATTTAGGTCATTTAGGTCATTTTCGTCCTTCCTAGGCTTATTCTTGTCCAATTAGGGTTTTTAACCAATCTTGTCCATTCAATAAGTTCATTTGTGTCATTGGATTAACATTTACGTCTTTTTCGTGTTCCCTAGGCTTATTCAATTCCAATTAGGGTTTTTAACCAATCTTGTCTATCCAATAGGTGAGTTTGTGTCATTGGATGAACATTTAGGTCCTTTTCGTCCTCCCTAGGATTATTCTTGTCCAATTAGGGTTTTTAACAAATCTTGTGCTTCCAATAAGTTTATTTGTGTCATTGGATTAAGATTTAGGTAATTTTCGTCCTCCCTAGACATATTCTTGTCCAATTAGGGTTTGTAAGTAATCTTGTGCATCCAATAAGTGTGTTTGTGTTATTGAGTGAAAATTGAGTTTAATTTCGTCCTCCCTAGGCTTATTCTTGTCCAATTAGGGTTTTTAGACAATCTTGTGCATCCAATAGGTATATTTGTGTCTTTGGATGAACATTTAAGTAATTTTCGACCACTCTAGACTTTCTCTTGTCTAATAAGGTTTTTTAAGCAATCTTGTGCGTTTGTGTCATCGGATTAACATTCAGTTCATTTTCATCCTCCCTAGGCTTATTCTTGTCCCATTAGGGTTTTTAAACAATCTTGTGCATCCAATAGGTGTGTTTGTATCATTGGATGAAACTTTTTGTCATTTTCGTCCTCCCTAGTTTTATTCTAGTCCAATTAGGGTTTGTAACCAATCTTGTGCATCCAATAATTGTATTTGTGTCATTGAATTAACATTTTGGTCATTTTTGTCCTCCCTAGGCTTATTCTTGTCCAATTAGGAATTTTAACCAATCTTGTGCATCCAATAGGTGTGTTTATGTCATTGGATGAACAATTAGGTCTTTTTCGTCTTACTTAGGATTAATCTTGTCCAATTAGGGTTTTTAACCAATCTTGTGCATCCAATAAGTTCATTTGTGTCATTGGATTAACATTTATGTCATTTTCGTCCTCCTTAGGCTAATTCTTGTCCAATTAGGGTTTTTAACCAATCTTGTGATCCAATAGGTGTGTTTGTGTCATTGGATGAACATTTAGGTCATTTTAGTCCTCCCTAAGCTAATTCTTGTCCAATTAGGGGTTTTAACCAATCTTGTGCATCCAATAGGTGTGTTTGTGTCAATGGATGAACATTGAGGTCCTTTTCGTCCTCCGTAGGCTTATTCTTGTGCAATTAGCGTTTTTACCCAATCTTGTGCATCCAATAGGTTCATTTGTGTCATTGGATGATCATTTAGGTCATTTTCGTCCTCCCTAGACTTATCCTTGTCCAATTAGGGTTTTTAAGCAATCTTGTGCCAATAGGTGCGTTTATGTCAATGGATGAACATTAAGTTCATTTTCGTCCACCATAGGGTTGTTTTTGTCTAATTATGGTCTTTAGACAATCTTGTGCATCCAATAGGTGTATTTGTGCCATTGGATGAATATTTAGGCCATTTTCGTCCTCCCTAGGTTTATTCAAGTCCAATTACGATTTTTAAACAAACTTTCGTATCCAATAGGTGTGTTTGTGTCATTGGATGAATATTTAGGTCACTTTCATTCTCCATAGGTTTACTCTTGTCCAATTAATGTTTTTAACCATTCCTATGCATCCAATAAGTTAATTTGTGTCAGTGGATTAATATTTAGGTCATATTTGTCCTCCCTAGGCTTATTCTTCTCCAATTAGGGTTTTTAACCAATCTATTAACATTTTAGTCATTTTCGTCACCCCTAGGCTTATTCTTGTCCAATTAGGGGTTTTAACCAAGTTGTGATCCAATAGTTATGCTTGTGTCATTGGAAGAACATTTAGGTCATTTTCGTCCTTCCTAGGCTTATTCTTGTCCAATTAGGGTTTTTAGACAATCTTGTGCATCCAATAGGTGTATTTGAGCATTGGATGAACATTGAGGTCATTTCCGTCCTCCCTAGGTTTATTCAAGTCCAATTAGGGTTTTTAACCAATCTTGTGCATCCAGTAGATGTGTTTGTGTCATTGGATGAACATTTAGGTCATTTTTGTCCTCCCTAGGATTATTCTTGTCCAATTAGGGTTTTTGACCAATCTTGTGTATCCAACAGGTGTGTTTGTGACATTGGATGAACATTTAGGTCATTTTCGTCATTCGTAGGCTTATTCTTGTCCAATTAGGGTTTTTAACCAATCTTGTCCATTCAATAAGTTCATTTGTGTCATTGGATTAATATTTAGGTCATTTTCGTCTTCCCTAAGCTTATTCAATTCCAAGTAGGATTTTCAACCAATCTTGTATATCCAATAGCTGAGTTTGTGTCATTGGATGAACATTTAGGTCACTTTCGTCCTCCCTAGGCTTATTCAGGTCCAATTAGGGTTTTTAACCAATCTTGTGGATCCAATAGGTGTTTTTGTGTCATTGGATTAACATTTTAGTCATTTTAGTCATTTTCGTCCCCCCTATGCTTATTCTTGTCCAATTAGGGTTTTTAACCCATCTTGTCCATTCAATAAGTTCATTTGTGTCATTGGATTAATATTTAGGTCATTTTCGTCTTCCCTAAGCTTATTCAATTCCAAGTAGGATTTTCAACCAATCTTGTATATCCAATAGCTGAGTTTGTGTCATTGGATGAACATTTAGGTCACTTTCGTCCTCCCTAGGCTTATTCTTGTCCAATTAGGGTTTTTAACCCATCTTGTCCATTCAATAAGTTCATTTGTGTCATTGGATTAATATTTAGGTCATTTTCGTCTTCCCTAAGCTTATTCAATTCCAAGTAGGATTTTCAACCAATCTTGTATATCCAATAGCTGAGTTTGTGTCATTGGATGAACATTTAGGTCACTTTCGTCCTCCCTAGGCTTATTCTTGTCCAATTAGGGTTTTTAACCCATCTTGTCCATTCAATAAGTTCATTTGTGTCATTGGATTAATATTTAGGTCATTTTCGTCTTCCCTAAGCTTATTCAATTCCAAGTAGGATTTTCAACCAATCTTGTATATCCAATAGCTGAGTTTGTGTCATTGGATGAACATTTAGGTCACTTTCGTCCTCCCTAGGCTTATTCAGGTCCAATTAGGGTTTTTAACCAATCTTGTGGATCCAATAGGTGTGTTTGTGTCATTGGATTAACATTTTAGTCATTTTAGTCATTTTCGTCCCCCCTATGCTTATTCTTGTCCAATTAGGGGTTTTAACCAAGTTGTGCATCCAATAGTTGTGCTTCTGTCATTGGAAGAACATTTATGTCATTTTTGTCCTTCCTAAGCTTATTCTTGTCCGTTTAGGGTTTTTAGACAATCTTGTGCATCCAATAGGTATATTTGTGCACTGGATGAACATTGAGGTCATTTCTGTCCTCCCTAGGTTTATCAAGTCCAATTAGGATTTTAAACCAATCTTGTGCATCCAATAGATGTGTTTGTGAATTTTGGATGAACATTTTGGTCATTTTCGTCATCCCAAGGCTTATTCATGTTCAATTAGGGTTTTTTAACCAATATTGTGCATCCAATACGTGTGTTTGTGTCATTGGATGAACATTTAGGTCACTTTTGTCCTCCCTAGGATTATTCTTGTCCAATTAGGGTTTTTAACCAATCTTGTGTATCCAAGAGGTGTGTTTGTGACATTGGATGAACATTTAGGTCATTTTCGTCATTCGAAGGCTTATTCTTTTCCAATTAGGGTTTTTAACCAATCTTGTCCATTCAATAAGTTCATTTTTGTCATTGGATTAACATTTAGGTCATTTTCGTCCTCCCGATGAACATTTAGGTCATTTTCGTCTTCCTTAGGCTTATTCTTGTCCAATTAGGGTTTTAAGCAATCTTGTGCATCCAATAGGTGTATTTGTGACGTTGGAAGAACATTTAGGTCATTTTCGTCTTCCTTAGGCTTATTCTTGTCCAATTAGGGTTTTTAGACAATCTTGTGCATCCAATAGGTGTATTTGTGACGTTGGAGGAACATTTAAGTCATTTTCGTCCTCCTCAAGTTTATTCAAGTCGAATTAGGGTTTTTAACCAACTTGTGCATTCAATTGTTGTGCTTGTGTCATTGGAAGAACAATTAGTTCATTTTCGTCATCCCTTGGCTTATACATGTTCAATTAGGGTTTTTAACCAATATTATGCAAATAGGTGTGTTTGTTTCATTGGATGAACATTCATTTTTGTCCTCCCTAGACTTATTCTTGTCCAATTAGAGTTTTTAACAAATCTTGTGTATCCAACAGGTGTGTTTATGTCACTAGATAAACATTTTGGCCATTTTCGTCATCCCTAGGCTTATTCTTGTCCAATTAGGGTTTTTAACCCATTTTGTCCATTCAATAAGTTCATTTGGGTCATTGGATTAACATTTAGGTCATTTTCGTCTTCCCTAGGCTTATTCAATTCCAAGTAGGATTTTCAACCAATCTTGTATATCCAATAGCTGAGTTTGTGTCATTGGATGAACATTTAGGTCACTTACGTCCTCCCTAGGCTTATTCTAGTCCAATTAGGGTTTTTAACCAATCTTGTGGATCCAATAGGTGTGTTTGTGTCATTGGATTAACATTTCAGTCATTTTCTTCCCCCCTATGCTTATTCTTGTCCAATTAGGGGTTTTAACCAAGTTGTGCATCCAATAGTTGTGCTTGTGTCATTGGAAGAACATTTATGTCATTTTTGTTCTTCCTAAGCTTATTCTTGTCCGTTTAGGGTTTTTAGACAATCTTGTGCATCCAATAGGTGTATTTGTGCATTGGATGAACATTGAGGTCATTTCCGTCCTCCCTAGGTTTATCAAGTCCAATTAGGATTTTAAACCAATCTTGTGCATCCAATAGATATGTTTGTGAATTTTGGATGAACATTTTGGTCATTTTCGTCATCCCATGGCTTGTTCATGTTCAATTAGGGTTTTTTAACCAATATTGTGCATCCAATACCTGTGTTTGTGTCATTGGATAAACATTTAGGTCATTTTTGTCCTCCCTAGGATTATACTTGTCCAATTAGGGTTTTTAACCAATCTTGTGTATCCAACTAGTGTGTTTGTGTCATTGGATGAACATTTAGGCCATTTTCGTCATCCCTAGGCTTATTCTTGTCCAATTAGGGTTTTTAACCAATCTTGTCCATTCAATAAGTTCATTTGGGTCATTGGATTAACATTTAGGTTATTTTCGTCTTCCCTAGGCTTATTCAATTCCAATTAGGATTTTTAACCAATCTTGTATATCCAATAGGTGAGTTTGTGTCATTGGATGAAAATATAGGTCATTTTTGTCATCTCTAGGCTTATTCTAGTCCAATTAGGGTTTTTAACCTATCTTGTGCATCCAATAAGTTCATTTGGGTCATTGGATGAACATTTAGGCCATTTTCGTCATCCCTAGGCTTATTCTTGTCCAATTAGGGTTTTTAACCTATCTTGTGCATCCAATAGGTGTGTTTGTGTCAATTGATGAAAATTTAGGTCACTTTTGTCTTCCGTAGGCTTATTCATGTCCAATTAGGGTTTTGAACCAATCTTGTGCATCTAATAAGTTCATTTGTGTCCAATTAGGGTTTGTAACCAATCTTTTGCGACCAATAGGTGTGTTTGTGTCGTTGGATGAAAATTTAGATCACTTTCGTCCTCCTAAGCTTATTCTAGTCCAATTAGGATTTTTAACCAATCTTGTGCATCCAATAGGTATGTTTGTGTCATTGGATTAACATTATAGTTATTTTCGTCGCCCCTAGGCTTATTCTTTTCCAATTAAGGTTTTTAACCAACTTCTGCATCCAATAGTTATGCTTGTGTCATTGGAAGAACATTTAGGTCATTTTCTTCCTCCCTAGGCTTATTCTTGTCCAATTAGGGTTTTTAAACAATCTTGTGCATCCAATAGGTGTGTTTGTGTCATTGGATGAAAATTTAGGTCATTTTTGTCATCTCTAGGCTTATTCTAGTCCAATTAGGGTTTCTAAGCAATCTTGTACATCCAATAAGTTCATTTGTGATGATGGATGAACTTTTAGGCCATTTCCGTCCTCCCTAAGCTTATTCTTGTCCAATTAGGGTTTGTAAGCAATCTTGTGCATCCAATAGGTGTGTTTGTGTCATTGGATGAAAATTTAGGTCACTTTCATCCTCCCTATGCTTATTCTAGTCCAATTAGGGTTTTTAACCAATCTTGTGCATCCAATAGGTGTGTTTGTGTCATTGGATGAACATTTAGGTCCTCTTCGTCCTCCGTAGGCTTATTCCTGTCCAATTACGGTTTTTAACAGATCTTGTGCATCCAATTAGTTCATTCGTGTCATTGGATGAACATTTAGGTCATTTTAGTCCTCCCTAGACTTCTTCTTGTCCAATTAGGGTTTTTAAGCAAGCTTGTACATCCAATACGTGTGTTTCTGTCAATGGATGAACATTTATTTCATTTTCGTCCTCCCTAGGCTTATTCTTGCCCAATTAGGGTTTTTAACCAATCTTGTCCATTCAATAAGTTCATTTGCGTCATTGGATTAACATTTTGGTCATTTTCGTCTTCCCTAGGCTTATTCAATTCCAATTCGGGTTTTTAACCAATCTTGTATATCCAATAGGTGTGTTTGTGTCATTGGATAAACATTTAGGTCATTTTCGTCCTCCCTAGGCTTATTCTTTTCAATAAGGGTTTTTAACCTAGTGCATCCAATAGGTTTGTTTGTGTCATTGGATGAACTTCCGTCCTCCTTAAACTAATTCTTGTCCAATTAGGGTTTGTAAGCAATCTTGTGCATCCAAAAGGTGTGTTAGTGTCATTGGATGAAAATTTAGGTCACTTTTGTCTTCCGTAGGCTTTTTCTAGTCCAATTAGGGTTTTTAACCAATCTTGTTTATCCAATAGGTGTCTTTGTGTCATTGGATGAACATTTAGGTCCTTTTCGTTCTCAGTAGGGTTACTCTTGTCCAATTAAGGTTTTTAACAGATCTTGTGCATCCAATTAGTTCAGTTGTGTCATTGGATGAACATTTAGGTCATTTTCGTCCTCCCTATACATATTATTGTCCAATTAGGGTTTGCAAGCAATCTTGTGCATCCAATAGGGGTGTTTGTGTCATTGGGTGAAAATATAGTTCATTTTCGTCCTCCCTAGGCTTATTCTTGTCCAATTAGGGTTTTTAGACAATCTTGTGCATCCCATAAGTTCATTTGTATCATTGGATGAACATTTAGGTCATTTTCGTCCTCCCTAGGCTTATTCTTGTCCAATTAGGGTTTTTAACCAATCTTGTGCATCCAATAGGTGTGTTTATGTCATTGGATGAACATTTAGGTCATTTTCGTCCTCCCTAGGCTTATTCTTGTCCAATTAGGGTTTTTAACCAATCTTGTGCATCCAATAGGTGTGTTTATGTCATTGGATGAACATTTAGGTCATTTTCGTCCTCCCTAGGCTTATTCTTGTCCAATTAGGGTTTTTAGACAATCTTGTGCATCCCATAGGTGTGTTTGTGAGTTTAAATGAACATTTAGGTCATTTTCGTCCTCCCAAGGTTTATTAAAGTCCAATTAGGGTTTTTAACCAATCTTGTGCATCCAATAGGTGTGTTTGTGTCATTGGATGAACATTTAGGTCCTTTTCGTCCTCCATAGGTTTCTTCTTGTGCAATTAGGGTTTTTAACCAATCTTGTGCACCCTATAGGTGTGTTTGTGTCATTGGATTAACATTTCGGTCATTTTCGTCCCCCATAGGCTTATTGTTGTCCGATAAGGATTTTTTTTACCAATCTTGTGTCTCCAATAAGTTCATTTGTGTCATTGGATGAACTTTTATATCATTTTCCACCTTCCTAGACATATTCTTGTCCCATTAGGGTTTGTAAGCAATCTTGTGCATCCAATAGATGTCTTTGTGTTATTGGATGAAAATTTAGTTCATTTTCATCCTCCCTGGGCTTATTCTTGTCCAATTAGGGTTTTTAACCAATCTTGTATATCCAATAGGTTTGTTTGTGTCATAGGATGAACATTTAGATCATTTTCTTCCTCCCTAGGCTTATTCATGTCCAATAAGGGCTTTTAACCTACCTTGTTCACCCAATAGGTGTGTTTGTGTCATTGGATGTAAATTTAAGTCATTTTTGTCATCTACAGACTTATTCTAGTACAATTAGGGTTTTTAACCAAACTTGTGCATCCAATAGGTGTGTTTGTGTCATTGGATGAACATTTAGGTCATTTTCGTCCTCCAAAGGCTTATTCTTGTCCAATTAGGGTTTTTAACCAATCTTGTGCGTCCAATTAGTTCATTTGTGTCATTGGATAAACATTTAGGTCATTTTCGTCCTCCCTAGACTTATTCTTGTCCAATTAGGGTTTTTAGACAATCTTGTGCATCAAATAGGGGTATTTCTGTCATTGGGTGAAAATTGAGTTCATTTTCGTCCTCCCAAGGTTTATTAAATTCCAATTAGGGTTTTAATCAATCTTGTGCATCCAATAGGTGTGTTTGTGTTATTGGATGAACATTTCGGTTGTTTTCGTCCTCCCTAGGCTTATTCTTGTCCAATTAGGTTTTTTAAACAATTTTGTGCATCCAATAGGTGTGTTTGTGTTATTGGATGAACATTTAGCTCATTTTTGTCCTCCAAAGGATTATTCTTGTCCAATTAGGGTTTTTAAACAATCTTGTCCATCCAATAATTTCATTTGGGTATTTCGATTATTATTGATGTCATATTTGTCCTCACTGGGCTTGTTGAGGTCATGTTTGTGTCATTGAATTAACATTTCGGTCAATTTCGTCCTCCATAGGGTTATTTATGTCCAATTAGGGTTTTTTTTACCAATCTTATGCCTCCAATAGGTTCATTTGTGTCATTGGATGAACTTTTAGGTCATTTTCGTCCTTCCAAGACATATTCTTGTCCCATTATGGTTTGTAAGCAATCTTGTGCATCCAATAGGTGTGTTTGTGTTATCGGATGAAAATTTAGTGCATTTTTGTCCTCCCTAGGCTTATTCTTGTCCAATTATGGTTTTTAACCAATATTGTATATCCATTAGGTGAGTTTGTGTCATTGGATGAACATTTAGGTCATTTTCGTCCTCCCTAGGCTTATTCTAGTCCAATTACGGTTTTTAACCAATCTTGTGCATCCAATAAGTGTGTTTGTGTCATTGGATGAATATTTAGGTCCTTTTCATCCTCTGTAGGATTATTCTTGTCCAATTATGGTTTTTAACAGATCTTGTGCATCCAATTAATTCATTTGTGTCATTGGATGAACATTTACGTCATTTTCATCCTCCTTAGACTTATTCTTGTCCAATTAGGGTGTTTAAGCAAGCTTGTGCATCCAATACGTGTGTTTGTGTTAATGGATGAACATTTAGTTCATTTTTGTCCTCACTCGTCTTATTCTAGTTCAATTAGGGTATTTAACCTATCTTGTGCATCCAATAACTGTATTTGTGTCATTGAATGAACATTTAGCTCATTTTCGTCCTCCAAAAGCTTATTCTTGTCCAATTAGGGTTTTTAGACAATCTTGTGCATCCAATAATTTCATTTGGGTCATTGGTTTATTATTGAGGTCATATTTGTCCTCCCTACGCTTATTGAGGTCATGTTTGTGTCATTGAATTAACATTTCGGTCATTTTCGTCCTTCATAGGCTTTTTGTTGTCCATTTAGGGTTTTTTTACAAATCTTGTGACTCCAGTATGTTCATTTGTGTCATTGGATGATCTTTTAGGTCATTTTCGTCCTCCCTAGACATATTCTTGTCGCATTAGGGTTTGTAAGCAATATTGTGCTTCCAACAGGTGTGTTTATGTTATTGGATGAAAATTTAGTTCATTTTCGTCCTCCCTAGGCTTATTCTTGTCCAATTATGGTTTTTAACCAATCTTGTATATCCAATAGGTGAGTTTGTGTCATTGGATGAACATTTAGGTCATTTTCGTCCTCCCTAGGCTTATTCTAGTCCAATAAGAATTTTTAACCTATCTTGTGCATCCAATAGGTGTGTTTGTGTCATTGGATGAACATTTATGTCATTTTCGTCATCTCTAGGCTTATTCTAGTCCAATTAGGGTTTTTAACCAATCTTGTGCATCCAATAGGTGTGTTTGTGTCATTGAATGAACATTTAGCTCATTTTCTTCCTTCCTAGGCTTATTCTAGTCCAATTATGAATTTTAAACAATGTTGTGTATCCAAAACGTGTGTTTGTTTCATTGGATGAACATCTAGGTCATTTTCGTCCTCCCTAGGCTTATTATTGTCCAATTAGGGTTTTTAACCAATGTTGTGCATACAATTGGTGTTTTTGTGTCATTGGATGAACATTTAGGTTATTTTTGTCCTCCATAGGCTTATTCTAATTCGATTAGTGTTTTTAACCAATCTTGTGCATCCAATAGGTGTGTTTGTGTCATTGGATGAACATTTAGGTCATTTTATTCCTCCCTAGGCTTATTCTTGTCCAATTATGATTTTTAACAAATCTTGTGCAAGCGATAGTTGTATTTGTGTCATTGGATTAACATTTAGGTCATTTCCGTCCTCCATTGGTTTAGTCTTGTCTAATTAGAGTTTTTAACCAATCTTGTGCATCTAATTGGTGCGTTTGTGTCATTGGATTCACATTTAGATCATCTTGGACCTCCCTAGGCTTTTTCTAGTCCAATTAGTGTTTTTAATCAATGTTGTGCATCCTATAGGTGTGTTTGTGACATTGGATTAACATTTAGGTCATTTTCGTCCTTCACAGGCTTATTTTTGTCCAATTAGGGTTTTTAACCAATGTGGTGCATCTAATAAGTTCATTTGTGTCATTGGATTAACATTTAGGTCGTTTTCGTCCTCCTGAATCTTATTCAACTCCAATTTTGGTTTTTAACCAATTTTGTGTATCCAACAGTTGTGTTGGTGTCATTGGATGAACATTTATGTCATTTCCGTCCTCCGTAGGATTATTCTTGACCAATTAAGGTTTTTAACCAATCTTGTGTATCCAATAGGTGTGTTTGTGTCATTGGATAAACATTTAGATCATTTTTGTTCCCCCTAGGCTTATTCTTGTCAAATTATGGTTTTTAACCAATGTTATGCGACCAATAGTTTTTTTTCTGTCATTGGATTAGTATTTAGGTCATTTTCATCCTCCCTATGCTTATTTTAGTCCAATTAGGGATTTTAACCAATCTTGTGCATCCAATACGTGTGTTTGTGTCATTGGATGAACATTTAGGTCATTTTCAGCCTTCCTAGGCTTAGTTTTGTCCAATTATGGTTTTTAACCAATCCTTTGCAACCAATAGTTGTATTTCTATCATTGGATTAACATTCAGTTCATTTTCGTCCTCCCTAGGCTTATTTTAGTCCTATTAGGGATTTTAACGAATCTTGTGCATCCAATAAGTGTGTTTGTGTCATTAAATTCACATTTAGGTCATTTTCCTCCTCCCTAGGTTTATTCTAATCCAATTAGTGTTTTTAACCAATCTAGTGCATCCATTAGGTGTGTTTGTTTCATTGGATGAACATTTAGGTCTTTTTCGTCCTCCGTAGGATTATTCTTGTCCAATTAGGGTTTTTAACAGATCTTGTGCATCCAATTAGTTCATTTGTTTCATTGGATGAACATTTAGGTCATTTTCGTCCTCCCTAGACTTATTCTTGTCCAATTAGGGATTTTAAGCAAGCTTGTGCATCCAATACGTGTGTTTGTGTCAATGGATGAACATTTAGCTCAGTTTCGTCCTCCCTAGGCTTATTTTAGTCCAATTAGGGGTTTTAAACAATCTTGTGCATCCAATAAGTGTGTTTGTGTCATTAGATGAACATTTTGGTCATTTTCCTCCTCCACAGGCTTATTCTTTTGTAATTAGAGTTTTTAACCAAACTTGTGCATCTAATAGGTGCGTTTGTGTTATTGGATTCACATTTAGATCATCTTCGTCCTCCTTATGCTTAATGTAGTGCAATTAGTGTTTTTAACCAATCTTGTGCATCATATAGGTGATTTCTGTCATTGGATTATTATTTAGGTCATTTTCGTTTGCCCTAGGCTTATTCTAGTCCATTTCGGGTTTTTAACAAATCTTGTGCATCCAATAGGTGTTTTTGTGTGATTGGATGAACAAATAGGTGATTTTCATCCTTCCTAGGCTTAACATTTAGGTCATTTGTGTCATTGGATTAACATTTAGGTCATTTTTGTCCTCTATAGGGTTATTCTTGTCCAATTAGGGTTTTTAACCAATCTTGTGTATCCATTTGGTGTGATTGTGTCAATGGATGAAAACTTAGGTCATTTTCGTCCTCCTTAGGATTATTCTTGTCCAATTAGGGTTTTTAACCAATCTTGTGCATCCAATTGGTGTGTTTGTGTCACTGGATGAACATTTAGTTCATTTTCATCCTCTTGAGGTTTTTTCGAGTTGAATTAGTGTTTTTAACCAAATCTTGTGCATCCAATAGTTGTGTTTGTGTCATTGGATTAACAATTACGTCATTTTCGTCCTCCCAATGCTTATTCTTGTCCAATTAGGATTTTTAACCAATCTTGTGCATCCCATAGGTTTTTGTGTGTCTTTGGATTCACATTTATGTGATTTTCGTCCTCCCTAGGCTTATTCTATTCCAATTAGTGTTTTAATCCAATTTTGTGCATACAATAGGTGTGTTTGTGTCATTTGATGAACATTTAAGTCATTTTCGTCCTCCCTAGGCTTATTCTTGTCCAACTATGGTTTTTAACCAATTTTGTGCATCCAATTGGTGTGTTTGTGTCATTGGATGAACATTTAGGTCATTTTCGTCCGCCCTAGGCTTATTTTAGTTCATTTGGGGTTTTTAACACATCTTGTGCATCCAATAGAAGTTTTTGTGTCATTGGATGAACATTTAGGTCATTTTCTTCCTCCCTAGGATTATTCTTGTCCAATTAGGGTTTTTAACCAATCTTGTGCATCCAATTGGTGTGTTTGTGTCATTGGATGAACATTTAGGTCATTTTCTTCCTCCCTAGGATTATTCTTGTCCAATTAGGGTTTTTAACCAACCTTGTGCGTCCAATAGGCGTGTTTGCGTCGTTGGATTAATATTTACGTCATTTTTTTTCTACCAAGGCTAATTCTAGTCCTATTATGGTTTTTAACCAATCTTGTGCATCCCATAGGTTTTTTTGTGTCACTGGTTGAACATTTAGGTCATTTTCGTCCTCCCTAGGCTTATTTTAGTCCAATTATGGATTTTAACCCATCTTGTGCATCCAATAGTTGTGTCTGTGTCATTGGATGAACATTTTGGTCATTTTCGTCCTCCCTGTGTTTTTTTCTTGTCCAATTAAGGTTTTTAACCCATCTTGTGTATCCAATAGGTGTGTTTGTGTCATTGGATTAACATGTAAGTTCATTTTCGTTCTACATAGGCTTATTCGAGTCCAATTAGGGTTGTTAACCAATCTTGTGCGTCCAATAGTTGTGTTTGTATCATTGGATGAACATTTAGGTCATTTTCGTCCTACCTAGGCATATTTTAGTCCAATTACGGTTTTTAACCAATATCGTGCATCCAATAAGTGTGTTTGTGTCACTAGATTAACATTTAGGTCATTATCGTCCTCCATATGCTTGTTCTTGTCTAATTAGAGTTTTTAACCAATCTTGTGTATCGAACAGGTGTGTTTGTGTCATTGGATGAATATTTAGGTCATTTTCGTCCTCCCTAGGATTATTCTAGTCCAATTATGGTTTTTAACCAATCTTGTGCAACCAATTGGTGTTTTTGTGTCATTGGATGAATATTTAGGTCATTTTCGTCCTCCCTAGGATTATTCTAGTCCAATTATGGTTTTTAACCAATCTTGTGCAACCAATTGGTGTTTTTGTGTCATTGGATGAATATTTACGTGATTTTCGTCCTTCACATGCTTATTCTTGTCCAATTAGGGTTTTTAACCAATGTTGTGCATCCAATTGGTGTGTTTGTGTCATTGGATTAACGTTTAGGACATTTTCGTCCTACTGAGGTTTTTTCTAGTTGAATTAGGGTTTTTAACCAAATCTTGTGCATCCAATAAGTGTGTTTGTGTCAGTGGATGAATATTTTGGTCATTTTCGACCTCCATATGCTTATTCTTGTCTAATTAGAGTTTTTAACAAATCTTGTGTATCCAATAGGTGTGTTTGTGTCATTGGATGAACATTTAGGTCATTTTCGTCCTCCCTAGGATTATTCTAGTCCAATTAGGGTTTTTAACCAATATTGGGAATTCAATAGGAGTGTTTTTGTAACTGGATGAACATTTAGGTCATTTTCATCCTCTTCAGGTTTTTTTTAGTCGAATTAGGGTTTTTAACCAAATCTTGTGCATCCAATAGGTTTTTTTGTGTCATTGGATTAACTTTTAGGTGATTTTCTTCCTCCCTAGGATTATTCTTGTCCAATTAGGGTTTTTAACCAATCTTGTGCATCCAATAGGTGAGTTTGTGTCATTGGATGAACATTTAGGTCATTTTCGTCCTCCCTAGGCTTATTCTTGTCCAATTAGGGTTTTTAACCAATCTTGTGCATCCAATTGGTGTGTTTGCGTCATTGGATTAACATTTAGGTCATTTTCGTTCTACCTGGGCTTAATATACTCCAATTAGGGTTTTTATCCACTCTTGGGCATCCAACGGGTGTGTTTTTGTTACTGGATGAATATTTAGGTCATTTTCGTCCTCCTGAGGTTTTTTCTAGTCGAATTAGGGTTTTTAACCATATCTTGTGCATCCAATAAGTGTGTTTGTGTCATTGGATTAACATTTAGGTCATTTTCGTCCTCCATGTGCTTATTTTTCTCCAACTAGGGTTTGTAACCAATCATGTGCATTCAATTGGTGTGTTTGTGTTATTGGATGAACATTTAGGTCATTTTCTACCTCCCAAGGCTTATTTTAGTCCAATTAGGGTTTTTAACCAATATTGTGCATCAAATAAGTGTGTTTGTGTTAGTAGATTAACATTTTGGTCATTTTCGTCCTCCCTAGGCTTATTCTAGTCCAATTAGGGGTTTTAACCAATCTTGCGCATTTAATAGGTGCGTTTGTGTCATTGGATTCACATTTAGATCATCTTGGTCCTCCCTAGGCTTTTTCTAGTCCAATTAGTGTTTTTAACCAATCTTGAGCATCCATTAGGTGTGTTTGTTTCATTGGATTAACATTTAGGTCATATTCTTCTGCCCTAGGCTTATTCTATTCCATTTAGGGTTTTTAACAAATCTCGTGCATGCAATAGGTGTTTTTGTGTCATTGGATGAACATTTAGGCGATTTTCGTCCTTCACAGGCTTATTCTTGTCCAATAAGGGTTCTTAACCAATGTTGTGCATCCAATAAGTTCATTTGTGTCATTGAATTAACATTTAGGTCGTTTTCGTCACCCCGAATCTTATTCTAGTCCAATTCTGGTTTTTGACCAATCTTGTGTATCCAATAGGTGTGTTGGTGTCATTGGATGAACATTTAGGTCATTTCCGTCCTCCCTAGGATTATTCTTGGCTAATTAGGGTTTTTAACCAATCTTGTGCATCCAATGTAAGTCATGAGCTTCTCTGATCATGTTTTTGATTTAATTCCCAAACACACAATACATATGAAGTATTTGATTGATCTAATGATTTGAATTGAGAAACATTTCAGGCAAACAAGCAGACACTATACACTTGGAACAAAAGCTTGGAACTCAAGAAATCATCCAAACCTGGAGGATGCGCTTGAGAAAGAGGCAAATATGTATAGTGTGATTAGTTGTCATAGTAGTTGTTTCAGTAGACTAATCACTATGATTTCTTACCTAAGTATTTGGCAAAGAAAGTAAATCAATCAACTAATAAGTCAATTGATGAATCAATTGGGCAATCGATTGTCTGACTCAGAACAAGAGTTTTTACTTCGTAAATCGATTATAGAAATCAATTACTTAAAGGTTTTTAGTGAAACCTGAGTTCTGGGCTTAATCCAATCAATTGGACAATCGATTGGGACATCAATTGAGTAATCTACTTTGCAAATCATAGAACCAACCAATTACTGAATCAATCAATTGTGACAAAGTTTTTTTTCAGGAATAGGTTATGTGATCCATCAAATCGATTCGGAAATAAATTGAATTAGATTTCTTAAACAACAAGTTTTGTGATAATCCATTAGGTAATCGATTGAAGTTAATCATTTATGAGAAATACTTTGAATAGTGTAATTGAGTCATCTTCATTCTGTCCACTTTTATTGTTTCTATAAAAACAAGTTGAAAAGAAAGTTGTGGAAATCCAATATAACAAACTGGTGACTATCTTTGTTGGTGAGTGTGTTCATCAAGAAGAAGTCTCATCTTGATCTTGTGAGGGTTTGGCGATTAACCCTTGGGACAAGGTGGCATTGAAATAGAAGCGAGTGAGTTGGATAGATAGGCCTTGTGTGTGTTGCACAATCTGTAAAATGTACTCAAGTCAATTCTATTGGAAAGGCTGAAATCTAGTTGGAATTCTGGACTGGATGTAAGCTATCCAACGGATAGTTGAACCAGTATAAATCTTGGTGCACTATTTCCTATCTCTCTTTACTTTTCATATTAATCTTGCATGTGATTTTAAATTTCCGCTATGTATAATCTGTATGAATCTTTTACTGTTAAAATAGGAATTAAAATTGAACAAGTTGTATTTGATTTTAATTCATCACTTAGGAAAGAATTAGATAATCTTGTTGATAATAATTCTCATTTTTTTAACAATTAGAGGTCATATTTTACAACAATTGGCATCAAGAGCCTAATCTTTTTTAGACTAACTGTCATAAAAGAAAATGACTTCTGTAGAATTTCTGGGAGAAGGTGCATCATTGGCAAGACCCCCTGCATTCAATGGAGCTGCCTACATGTATTGGAAAGAGAGGATCTTAATTTTTCTTGAAGCATGTAGTCTTGATATTCTTGAAGCAGTAATAGATGGTCCTTTTGTACCAACCATAGCTGGCACAGGTGATTCATCAATCCCAAAACCCAGGTCAGATTTGTCTGAGGATGACAAGAAAAAGGATGGATACAATGTTATGGCTAAAAACATTATTACCTCTGCTTTAAGCGCTGACGAATTCTTTAGGGTGTCTAACTGCAAAACTGCTAAGGACATGTGGGACACATTGCAACAAACGCATGAGGGAACAACAGATGTAAAAAGAGCCCGAATCAACACACTAATGCATGAGTATGAGATATTCAACATGAAGAAAGACGAATCTATTAATGATATACAGACAAGATTTACTCACATAGTCAATAATCTAAATGCTCTTGGTAAGGTGATTGACAATGAGCAGCAAATCATCAAGGTTATGAGGTGCTTGACCAGAGAGTGACAGCCAAAAATCACTGCCATAGTAGAATCAAAAGACCTTGGTAGCATGTCAATTGCCACACTATTTGGAAAATTAAGAGAGCATGAGATGGAACTGCATAGACTGAATGAAGCTGAACAAACTGACAGAAAAAGAAAAGGGTTGTCTCTTAAAGTCCAAGCACATCAAACAAAGTCTGAATAAGAGATCTGCACTGACGATTCAAATAGTGAGACAGATGTGTTGGAAAAATATGACTTCTTTTTAATTGAGAATAAGAGAATTAAGATCAAATCCAACTTGTTCAATTTTAATTCCTTTATTAATAATGCAAGATTCATATAGATTATACACAACGGAAATTTAAGATCACATACAAGATTAACATGAAAAGTAAAGAGAGATAAGAGAGAGTGCACCAAGATTTATACTGGTTCAGCTGTTAGTTTGACAGCCTACATCCAGTCCTGAAATCCAACAAGATTTCAGCCTTTTTCAAATAGAATGAATTGAGATCCTTTTACAGATTGTCCAACTTCTCCAAAGCCTATCTATCTAACTCACATTCACTTATATTTCTCTACCACTTGATCCTTGGAGTCAATCGCCAAACTCGAACAAGATCAAAGTAAAACTTCTTCTTGATGATCTCACATCAACGAAGATAGCCACCAGTTTCCAAACTGGATTTTCTAAACCTTCAATTACAAAGAATTGTCTTTTACAAAGAATTAAATAATTATCAAGACTTTGACTCAATCACTATATTGGTTCTCACACAAAAAGTATTTGGGCAATGAATGTTTGTGTGGTTGTAAAACTTTTCTCTCAAAGTGTTTATCAAAGTTGTTGAAAGGTTGTAAAAGTTTTCCAAAATTTGTGTCAAAGATTTTCAAAGATTATCAAAAGTTATTTTCAAAAGTGATTGAATCAGCTTACATATATTCAAAGAAAATACCAGGACAATCGATTGCTCAATCGATTTTATAATGTTTTAAGGCTGGTTAAATCGATTGCCCAATCGCATTTCGCAGGTCTTGTTTTTCTTGAGTCTTGAACATATAAGCATGAATCTATTTGCCAATCGATTCTTTTAATACATAAATTAGAACTGATACTATGATTATATCAGAATCGATTGAGTAATCGATTATAGGTGTTTTGTTCCAACAACGAGATCAAAACAATCGATTGCTCAGTCGACTTCATAATCACAGTCCTAATCGATTTGGCAATGAGCTGAATCCTTTCTGTAACTTAAAAATTAGCTTCAATCGATTCGTCAATCGATTGTGCTAATCACAGTGAATCAGACTTTTGCATCAATCGATTTTCCAATCGATTGTGCTGATCAAAGTGACTCAGACATAAACGTCAATCGATTTTCCAATCGACTGTGTTTGTTAATGAACCTCAGCTATTTTGACAAAATCTATGTGCCAATCGATTTAATCAAAGTTGTTCTGATGAATGATTAATCTGCAATCGATTGCCTAATCGATTGCCTCAAACTTGGAGTTTAAGAAAACTAAATCAATTGATGTCCCAATCGATTTGTTGGATCACAGAACTTATTCTTGATTTAAAAACTTGGTCACAATCGATTTGTCAATCGATTGATTCCATAACTGGTTGTTTCCGTGACTTGCAAAATCGATTGCTCAATGGATTTCCCAATCGATTGTCCAATTGATTGGTTTTATCCCAGAACTCAGGTTTCACTAAAAACATTTTAACTAATCGATTTGTGTAGTGCAAACACTTGTTCTGAGTCAGACAATCCATTTATCAATTGATTCATCAATTGACTTCTTAGTTGATTGATTTATATTCATTGGCAAAGGCTTAAGTGTGAGACCATAGTGATTAGTCTACTAAACTTATTACTATGACACCTAATTACACTACACATTTTTGCGTCTTTCTCAAGTGCATCCTCCAACTTTGGTTGATTCCTTGAGTTGCAAGATAATGTTCCAAGTGTATGGTGTCTTCTTGTTTGCCTGAAATATTTCTTAATTCAACACATTAGATCAATCATGTATTTCATATGTACTGTGTGTTTGGGAATTAAATCAAAAACATGATCAGGGAAGCTCATGACTTACAAACTCCCCCTTTTTATTTAATGACAAATACACAGTTTTAAAATTGAGATTATTTTAAAATCTCCCCCTGAGTTTTGGAATGTATGATACATTTCAACAACATAAGTACAAAATGGTATCAAAGTGCAAACAGGGTACAATGTTGTGTATCAGAATGCATTTTATCAGAGCAATATGCATTGTATCAGAGTAGTATTACATCAGATCACAAGTTAGCATACATCAGAGTTAATATCATATTATAGTATTATGATATCAGAGCATATGTAGCATATCAGATCATATGGCATTACATATACATATATCAGAGCATTATATGATCAGAGCAAATAATCACAAGTTAAATCAATCTCCCCCTTTTGTCATTTAATACAAAAAGAAATATATACAAGAGAGTTGATTAAACAAAACATAAGATATATACATACAGAGAACAAATTACAAAAACAGCATAAACAAAATACTAGAACAAGACAAATCAACAAAGAAACTAAAACCTAGTCAACTAGTCTAGGGCTGTTCCTCATTATTATCATAGGGAGAAGGAGAGACTGTTGTATTACCCTCAGCAAGTGTCTCCTCCCCATGAGGTTCAGAGCTATCTATGTTGGGTTGGTTTGGATCTTCGGTTGCTTGTCTTCCAATCTCAACAATGTCTTCAAAAGACATTTTGAGCCCCAAGTGCTCTTGGATTGCAGCGACATCTTGAACTACGGAGTCCAAAGTTGCTTGGAGCTTTTGCAGAGAGGCCTCCATCTTTGCACTGTGGGAAGCCTGTGATGCTATCAGCTCCAGCAGCTTAGCCATAATCTCAGATGGTGCTTCAGCAGCTTCAGTCGGTTCCACACTTGGTTGTGGTTGATCAGTAGTAGTCGGAGCTCTTGTCCATATGCCATTGATGCGTCTCAATTGCATTTGGTTCACTATTGATTCACCAAATGGTAGGGTTGTTTTGATAGATCCGGTGATGAACTTTCATTTGACCTATTGGAAGGGAAACCTTCTCAACAAATCCTTCGATCATCAGCGCTTGTGTTGCCGCATGCTTGTCCACTAATGATTCCCAACCTTCATCATCAGGAGCATCTACTGCTCTTCCATCAATGGTGTACCCACAGATGGTAAACCAGTTAACTTAGAGAATTCCTCAAATGTCATAGAAATTCTCTTGCCTTTAACTTCAGCGGCAAAACCAGTTTTTGTTAGAATGAAAGTAGAGTAGAATGCTCTTATTAACTTCGGGTAAATCTCCAGTGAACATGAAAGAAAATCTGCCATACCGTGAAATCTCAAATGGTTTTGGAAGGTAAAACCATTTGAATCAAAATATGCAAAATCCAAGGTCCTTGCTTCTTGGATTTTTCTTTTCAAGAAAGAATCAGGAAGAGACTTGCTTTCAACTTGTTTATCTTTAGAAGGCAGAACCTTCTTTGGTTGAGGGGAGGTCTTCTTCTTCTTCTGGGTGGCTCCCTTCATACCATCACCCATTAGTTTTTCCGTTTGAGGGGCTTTCCTCTTCTTAGTAGGTTCCTGAGAACTAGCAACTGCTTTTCCTTTATCCTTAGCCAAAACCTTGTGTGTGAGTATGGAGACCCTTTTGGCTAGAGGTGAAGGAGGTGGAGGAGGTGAAGGTGAAGGTGTTCTTCCACTTGAAGTAGAAGATGAATCCAGTGAAATGGATTTTGATGAGGAAGACGGACGCCTTGCTGTTTGTTTTACGCGAGCCATTGTAGTTTGTTGATTAAAGATTGATGACTGAGAAGGATTAGATGCAGAAAAATTTGAAGTTGGATGAGTTAACTGAGAGCAGAATGTGAAAATAGATTGTGAAATCGATTTAGGGTTTTTATAGCACTGTGCAGAATCGATTGCCCAATCAATTGTTTTTCACTTCTGGGTTTACCAAATCGATTACCCAATCGATTAGGTTACCGTTGTTTGAAAAGTATCTGTTACACCCACTTCCAACAACTATAATTTTCCTCAACGAACATCTTGTCAATCGATTTCCAAATCGATTTTGTAATTTATCCTTCTTTACTAAATCGATGTCCAAATCGATTGCCTCCTATGTTCAGAAAACATCAAAACTCAACATCGATTCTCAAATCGATTGTCATAAGTTCAGGTCCAAAACAAAGTTGATCCAATCGATTTCCCAATCGATGCTCGAGTTTGAGTCTGAAAAGCTTCTCAAATTTGTAGATGACTTGACCAACAAATCGATTATCCAATCGATTCTTTAAACCATTTTCCAAATATATAATCGATTTACCAATCGATTGAGGTAAAGCAAACTTCAGCAATCATGCTTCTGAGATGTGATCAATCGATTCCAGTGATAGTGACATAGAGACATAAAACACTAAGTACCAAACAAATCGACTATGCAATCGATTATCGTGTTTCCAATTTTGACAATTTAAAACACTGTGCATCATAAATCGATTATCCAATCGAATTTGTATTGCATTTGTCCTATCTGGTCACAGAATAATCGATGTAGCAATCGATTTGGTCATATTGATCAGATTTCATTAAGTTCCATAATACCATGTTTCATTCTTATAAAGAAGAAACTGTCCTTGGGCAAGGCCTTGGTGAAAATGTTAGCCAACTGCTCAGTCGTATTGACATATTCCAACTTAATCTTACACTGTTGGTATTGGTCTCTAATGAAGTGATGCCTAATCTCTATGTGCTTAGTCCTAGAATGCATGACAGGGTTCTTAGTGATATTAATAGCACTAGTATTGTCACACATAATGGGCACTGTACCTAGATCAACACCAAAATTAGAGAGGTGTTGTTGCATCCAAAGAATCTGTGAACAACAACTACCAGCTGCTACATACTCAGCTTCAGCAGTTGAGAGTGCAACACTGTTTTGTTTCTTGTTATGCCAAGAGACAAGAGAGTTCCCTAGTAGTTGGCAAGTACCAAATGTACTCTTTCTGTCCAATTTGCATCCAGCAAAATCAGAATCAGAATAACCAACTAGAGTGCAAGTAGATACCTTAGGATACCACAAACCTAGATTTTTGGTTCTTATGAGATATCTAAAAATCCTCTTAACTGCAATAAGGTGGGATTCCTTTGGATTGGCTTGGTATCTAGCACACATGCACACACTAAACATGATATCTGGTCTACTAGTTGTTTGGTATAGTAAGGATTCTATCAAGCTTCTAAACACAGTCACATCTACAGTTTTTCCTTTCTCATCTCTATCTAAATGGCAAGCTTGACTCATAGGTGTATCAATGGATTTAAACTTATCAAAACCAAATTTCTTTAAAAGATCATTACAGTATTTGGTTTGACTTAGGAAAATGCCATTCTTGCTTTGTTTGATTTGAAATCCCAAGAAGTAAGTTAATTCTCCCATCATGGACATTTCAAATCTACCTTTCATTGTATTTTCAAAATCTTTACAAAGCTTATCATTTGTTGATCCAAATATTATGTCATCAACATAGATTTGGACCAATAGAATGTCTTTTCCTTGTCTTTTGATGAAAAGTGTCTTGTCTACATTTCCCCTTGAAAACTTTTCTTATAAGAGGAAATTGCTCAGCTTGTCATACCAAGCTCTTGGAGCTTGTTTCAAGCCATAGAGGGCTTTTGTTAGTTTAAACACATGATTTGGAAGCTTAGGATCTTCAAAACCAGGTGTTTGACTCACAAAAACTTCCTCTTGAATGTCTCCATTTAAACAGGCACTTTTGACATCCATTTGATAAAGTTTAAAGTCCATTATACATGCATAAGCAAGCAGGATTCTAATGGCTTCTAGTCTAGCTACTGGGGCATAGGTTTCATCATAGTCTATTCCCTCTTCTTGGTTGTAACCCTTGGCTACTAACCTAGCTTTATTCCTAGTAATAACACCATTCTCATCCATTTTGTTTCTGAAAACCCACCTAGTTCCTATAACATGTTTATTCTCTGGTTTTGGAACTAGAGTCCACACTTGGTTTCTCTCAAACTGATTGAGCTCCTCTTGCATGGCTACTATCCAGTCATGGTCCATAAGAGCTTCCTTTATGTTTTTGGGTTCTATTTGAGAAACAAAGGCAGTAAGGTTGCAAAATTCTCTAAGGGATTTTCTGGTTGAAACTCCTTTTGAAATCTCTCCAATAATGTTGTCTATGGGATGGTTTTTGGTAAACATCCATTCTTTGGGTAAATCATCTTCCCTAATAGGTTCTACACAGTCAAGGTTGGTTGGTGGTATAGGTTCACTAGGTTCTATTGGTTCAGATTCTACAATATCATCCAAGGAGTTACCAACTATAGGACGAGTGTTGTTCAAGTTTTCAGCAAACATTTCATCAAATTTTACATGAACAGATTCCTCTATAGTTTTGGTTCTTTTATTGTAGATTCTATAGGCCTTACTAGACTAGGAATAACCTAGAAAGATACCCTCATCTGCCTTAGGATCAAACTTACCTAGATGTTCTTTGCCATTGTTTAACACAAAGCACTTACACCCAAAGACCCTAAAGTAAGATATGTTAGGTTTTCTACCCTTGTATAACTCATAGGGAGTTTTTCTAAGTATAGGCCTAATAAGAACCCTATTCACTACATGTGTGACAGTGTTTATAGCATCAGCCCAAAAGTATTTAGGGAGGTTAGAGTCCTTAAGCATGGTCCTAGCTAGTTCCTCTAAGGACCTATTCTTCCTTTCTACTACTCCATTTTGTTGCGGAGTTCTAGGGGATGAGTACATGTGGTGAATTCCATTCTGTTCACAATAAGTATTAAAGGAATCATTCTGGAATTCACCTCCATGATCACTCTTAATGGATATCATTTTCTGGTTCTTCTCATTTTGAACTAAAGTAGCAAATTTTTTAAAAACTGAGAAGGCCTCACTCTTATGAGCCAGAAAAAATGTCCATGTGAACCTAGAGTAATCATCTACCAACACATACCCATATAGGTTCCCTCCAAAACTTCTAACCTGAGATGGACCAAAAAGATCCATATGTACTAACTGTATGACCCTATTGGTTTGAACTAAGTCTATAGGGGGGAAAGAAGACTTAACTAGCTTACTCCTCTCACAGGAGTCACATAACCTATCCTTAGAAAACTTTCTATTTGGGAGACCTAGGACTAACTGCTTACTAACTAGTTTGTTCAAGTGGCCCATATGAATATGGGCCACTCTCTTATGCCACAGCCAGTTCTCATCAGCATTAGATAATAAGCAACATATATCATTTGCAGGTAAGGAATCAAAGTCTATCATGTAAATATTGTTAACTCTTTTACCTGTCAATTTCATACCTTTAACTTCCTTATGCTCAAGTGTACAAGACATAGAAGTAAAGTGTACCTGGAATCCTTTGTCACACAACTGACTAATACTTAGTAAATTGTGTTTCAGACCTTCGACAAATAAAACGTCCTTGATAACAGCAGTTGAGTTGCTTCCTATATCTCCAATGCCTAGGATCTTCCCTTTGTTATTGTCACCATATTTGACAAATCCACCATCTTTTAAGTTCAGAGACAAGAACTTTGACTTGTCTCCAGTCATATGCTTGGAGCATCCACTATCTAGATACCATGATTGATTCCTGGATGCCAAGCATATCTGCAAAAAATGATTCAATTTTTGGATATAGGTACCCAATTCAAATTGGGTCCTGGGGGGTTAGTTTCAAATGCTTGTGTCTTAACTTTCCAAATTTGTTTCCATCCTCTGTTGGCAAGTTTTTTCAGTTTGCAATTGAAAACCATATGTCCCTTTTTACATCAAAAGTGACATACAACAGCAGAGGATGAATTCTGATTTGGTCTAGTAAAGTTATCATGCATTTGTTTAGAATTAACAAACTTCTGATGCCTTTTAACATGCATGTTTTGTTTATAGCCAAGTCCAAATTTAACATTTAGATTTCTTTGATTTCTAAGAAGCATATCTAAATTGTTTTTACCACTATTAAACTTAGCTACATCACATTTCAGTTCATGAGTTTCCTTTTTCAGATTTTCATTTATGTCTTTAAGAGACTCATGTTTCAAGTTAATCTCATCATACAACATGCATTTTTCTTCTAACAGTTTCTTAGTACTAATTAATTGTTTGAGTACACTAACATATTCAGCATGCAATTCATTAAAGGCATCATGCAGTTCATCATAGGATGGATTAGAGGTTGTACTTACTTCACTGTCAGATTTTGAGTCACTGTTTGCCATGAGACACAAGTTAGCTTCTTCATCTTCTTCATCTTCAGATGAATCTTCATCATTGTTGTTCCAGGCAATGTATGCTCTCTTTGTTGAAGGTTGTTGATCCTTTCCTTTAGTCTTCACAGGCTTGTTTTTGTTTTGCAGTTTATAACACTCAGATCTGATGTGGCCTGTTTTACCACATTCATAGCAAGTTATGACTTTGCTATCATTGGTATCACTCTTGCTGAAGCCTTTAGTCTTTGAATTTTGTGGTTTTCTTGACTGGCTTCCTTTCTTTTTCAGAAATTTCTTGAATTTTCTGACCAACATACCTATCTCAAGCTCTTCATCAGATTCACTTTCTGAATCATCAGTATCTGGTTCAGATTTCGCTTTGTGAGTCTCAGCCTTCAGTGAAAGTCCTTTGCTTTTCCTGTTAGATTGTTCTGACTCATTCAATCTGTGCAATTCCATTTCATGTTCCCTGAGCTTTCCAAATAATGTTACAATGGTCATGTTTGCCAGGTCCGTTGATTCAGCAATGACAGTGATTTTGGGTTGCCATTCTCTTGTCAAGCACCTCATTACTTTTCCTATTTGTTGCTCATTGTCTACAACTTTTCCTAGGGCATGAAGATTGTTGATGATGTGTGTGAACCTTGTTTGCAGGTCACTAATTGATTCATCCTTCTTCATGTTGAACAATTCATACTCATGCATGAGAGTATTTGTTCTGGCCCTTTTGACATTTGTTGTGCCTTCATGTGTTTCCTGAAGAGTATCACACATTTCCTTTGCAGATTTGCAGTTTGACACCCTGAAGAATTCTTCTGCACTCAAAGCAGATGTTATAATATTCTTGGCCTTAGCATTATAACCAACTTTCTTTTTGTCATCATCAGACCAATCAGATCTCGGTTTGATGATGATGGATGATCCCTCAGTGCCTGCATGTTTAGGCACATAGGAACCATTCTCCACTGCCTCTAAGATGTCCAGCCCACATGCTTCTAGAAAGATGAGCATCCTCTCTTTCCAGTACATGTATGTCGTACCATTAAAGGCAGGGGGTCTGGTTAGAGATGCCCCTTCTCCTAGGAAATCTAAAGAAGTCATGTTCTTTTATGAGTTTTTCTCTAAAAAAGTTAGGCTCTTGATGCCAATTGTTGGAAAAATATGACTTCTTTTGATTAAGAATAAGAGAATTAAGATCAAATCCAACTTGTTCAATTTTAATTCCTATATTAATAATGCAAGATTCATACAGATTATACACAGCGGAAATTTAAGATCACATACAAGATTAACATGAAAAGTAAAGAGAGATAAGAGAGAGTGCACCAAGATTTATACTGGTTCAGCTGTCAGTTTGACAGCCTACATCCAGTCCTGAAATCCAACAAGATTTCAGCCTTTTTCAAATAGAATGAATTGAGATCCTTTTACAGATTGTCCAGCTTCTCCAAAGCCTATCTATCTAACTCAAATTCACTTCTATTTCTCTACCACTTGATCCTTGGAGTCAATCGCCAAACTCGCACAAGATCAAAGTAAAACTTCTTCTTGATGATCTCACATCAACGAAGATAGCCACCAGTTTCCAAACTGGATTTTCTAAACCTTCAATTACAAAGAATTGTCTTTTACAAAGAATTAAAGAATTATCAAGACTTTGACGCAATCACTATATTGGTTCTCACACAAAAAGTAGTTGGGCAATGAATGTTTGTGTGGTTGTAAAACTTTTCTCTCAAAGTGTTTATCAAAGTTGTTCAAAGGTTGTAAAAGTTTTCCAAAAGTTGTGTCAAAGATTTTCAAAGATTATCAAAAGTTATTTTCAAAATTGATTGAATCAGTTTATATATATTCAAAGAAAATACCAGGACAATCGATTGCTCAATCGATTTTATAATGTTTTAAGGCGTAGTTGGGCAATGAATGTTTGTGTGGTTGTAAAACTTTTCTCTCAAAGTGTTTATCAAAGTTGTTCAAAGGTTGTAAAAGTTTTCCAAAAGTTGTGTCAAAGATTTTCAAAGATTATCAAAAGTTATTTTCAAAATTGATTGAATCAGTTTATATATATTCAAAGAAAATACCAGGACAATCGATTGCTCAATCGATTTTATAATGTTTTAAGGCTGGTTAAATCGATTGCCCAATCGCATTTCGCATGTCTTGTTTTTCTTGAGTCTTGAACATATAAGCATGAATCGATTTTCTAATCGATTCTTTTAATACATAAATCAGAACTGATACTATGATTATATCATAATCGATTAAGTAATCGATTATAGGTGTTTTGTTCCAACAACGAGATCAAAACAATCGATTGCTCAATCGACTTCATAATCACAGTCCTAATCGATTAGGCAATGAGCTGAATCTTTTCTGTAACTTAAAAATTAGCTTCAATTGATTCGTCAATCGATTGTGCTGATCACAGTCAATCAGACTTTTGCATCAATCGATTTTCCAATCGATTGTGCTGATCAAAGTGACTCATACATAAATGTCAATCAATTTGCCAATCGACTGTGCTTGTTACAGAACCTCGGCTATTTTGACAAAATCTATGTGCCAATCGATTTAATCAAAGCTGTTCTGATGAATGATTAATCTGCAATCGATTGCCTCAAATTTGAAGTTTAAGAAAACTAAATCAATTGATGTCCCAATCGATTTGTTGGATCACATAACTTATTCCTGATTTAAAAACATGGTTACAATCGATTTGTCAATCGATTGATTCCATAATTGGTTGTTTCTGTGACTTGCAAAATCGATTGCTCAATGATTTCCCAATCGATTGTCCAATTGATTGGTTTTATCCCAGAACTCAGGTTTCACTAAAAACATTTTAAGTAATCGATTGCCCAATCGATTTGTGTAGTGCAAACACTTGTTCTGAGTCAGATAATCGATTTATCAATTGATTCATCAATTGACTTCTTAGTTGATTGATTTATATTCATTGGCAAAGGCTTAAGTGTGAGACCATAGTGATTAGTCTACTAAACATATTACTATGACACCTAATTACACTACACATTTTTGCGTCTTTCTCAAGTGCATCCTCCAACTTTGGTTGATTCCTTGAGTTGGAAGATATTGTTCCAAGTGTATGGTGTCTTCTTGTTTGCCTGAAATATTTCTTAATTCAATACATTAGATCAATCAAGCATTTCATATGTACTGTGTGTTTGGGAATTAAATCAAAAACATGATCAGGGAAGCTCATGACTTACAAGATGAAGATTCAGAACTTGGATTGCTTGTCAGAAAATTCAAAAAGTGTCTGAAAAAGAAAGATAGCAAGTCAAGAAAACCCTTAAGTTCAAAGACACATGACAGCAAGATAACCTTCTCCGAGTGTGGGAAGATAGGACATATAAAATCTGAGTGCTTCCAATTGCAAAACAGAAATAAGAATTCAAAGGCTAAAGGCAATCAACCACCTCCTAAGACCAGAAAAGCTTACATTGCCTGGAACGGTAATGATGAAGAGTCATCTGCATTTTCAGAAGATGAAGAAGGTAATCTTTGTCGAATGGCCAACACAGATTCAGATTCTGATAGTTAGGTAAGTTCTAAATCCAATCCTTCCTATGACGAATTACATGACGCATTTTATGAACTTCATGATGAATATGTTGATCTAATCAAACAGTTAATTAGCACTGAGAAATTGTTAGAAGAAAAGTGCATGTTGTATGATGAGATTAAGTTGAAACATGAGTCTCTTAAAGACACAAATGAGAATCTGAAAAAGGAAACTTATGCACTGAAATATGATGTAGCAAAGTTCAATAGTGGTAAAAACAATTTAGATATGCTTCTTGGAAACCAAAGAAATTGTAACACCCCGTTTTTCAAAGCGAGGGTGTATTTTTTTTTCAAAAGAAATTAAAATAAAACAGAGAAATAAATAAGGTAACACCTTTGGATAAGTAATTAAGTCATTATAATTTTCAAGTAGCGGAAAAAGTTTCTCCAAATATAAATCCAAAGCATTTACACAACAACAAATGGTACATGGAACCCATTCAAATAAGATGTCAAACTGACAATATTACCATCCTAATCTGATCATCCTGCCAAAAAGCTATACACCCTGAGTATCTCCACGCGCCCCGTGAGATCCTCCTAACGTAGCTGCAGTCAAGCGTTCCCATCTCCATTCCCGTCCGTAGGGTACGAACCGGTAGGATCGTCCTGACTCTCATCTGAGGGCAAAGCCCAGATTTCCACAATAATTGTAAAGGGTCACCAACCGAAATTAACAGATAACACATAACATTTAAGTTTTAAATGCACAAAATAACCTTTCAACTAAGCATGCACCTTAAAAGGATTTTCCATATGCTAAAAGTTCATATAATGCTTGCCAATTAACAATGAACTCAAAATGAAGTTCTCAAACCATCAAGTAATACATAACTGACCAAAGCATTGATAAATCAATTGAGCAATCGATTATCTAACTCAAAATAAGGACTTTTGCTGAGCCAATCGATTGCCAAATCGATTTGGTCAGTTCTGCTGAGTTTCTGCATGACCAAATCGATTTCTAAGTCGATTTTGTCAGTTTTGATGAGTCCCTGTGTTGCCAAATCGATTTCCAAATCGATTTTGGCAGTTTTGCTGAGTTCCTGCCTCTCTGCCAATCGATTTCCAAATCGATTTCTTAAAAGATTTTGAAAGACATATTTATACAATCGATTGGCAAATCGATTAGGTTAAAATAGTGAACTTCCTGCAACTCATCCAATCGATTGGGAAATCGATTTCCCTGCTTATTCTTCCAAAAATACTTAAACTAATTCAATATCATTCATACACAATTCCACATCTTAACACTTAGCAATGATAACGCAATCGCTACAACATCATGAGTTTCGAAATAGTATCACAATCAAACATGCTATCACCAATTCTAAAACATAACACTTAACACTTATAACACAATTACTACAACATCATGGATTTCGAAATGGTATTGCAATCAAACATGTTATCACCAAATTCCAAAACATACACTTAACACTTATAACACAATTACTACAACATCATGGATTTCGAAATGGTATTGCAATCAAACATGTTATCACCAAATTCCAAAACATACACTTAACACTTATAACACAATATTACACAGACAAAATGAACCAACAATTCACAAGTTAACAGGGTGTAGTCTCTCACGGACAAACACCTGTGCAGTCTCTCACGGACAAACACAATTCACCAAGAAACGTAAGTCGTAAACGTACCACCTATCACGGGTCAGTACTGTTTACCGAGGTGCCACCTATCCCGGGTCAGCACAACTTACCAAACGTAAATCATAAACGTAGGGCCCTTACCATTTACCAAGGTGCCACCTATCGCAGGTCAGCATGATTTACCAAAACACACATAAGTAAACAAGACATTAAGAGATTCCCCATTCTTAATTCTCATTTAACTTAAACCAGGGCGTAGTCTCTCACAGAAAAACCCCTGTGCAGTCTCTCACGGACAAACACAATTCGCCAAGGAACGTAAGTCGTAAACGTACCACCTATCACAGGTCAGTACTATTTACCGAGGTGCCACCTATCACGGGTCAGCACAACTTACCAAACGTAAATCGTAAACGTACTGCCTATCACGGGCTCGTACCGTTTACTAAGGAGCCACCTATCACGGGTCAGCACGATTTACTAAAACACATATAAGTAAACAAGACATTAAGAGATTCCCCATTCTTAATACTCGTTTAACTTAAACGATTTTCTCAAACACAGATTAAGTGAACCGAGGTATTAAAAGATTCCCCATTTTTAATACTCGTTTAACTCTAATGGTTTTCAAATTTCACAACCAAAACCAACTCAAAACATATTATCAAATTCAATTCACAATCCACACCGAAACACATCAAATTTCCTCGGTATTTACTTAGAACGCGTCAAATACGACGAACACAAATCAACACAACAGAACACTCAAGCACATCAAATTTCATTTACCCATAATCATACACAAATGAGTTAAGTTCATTTTC